>NC_084636.1:36234771-36304771 GCF_033978795.1 Nerophis ophidion | reverse complement strand
CTGTTTCCATCAGTATCGGTCTACATACAGAACCACATCAGCAGATAACAATATTTACACATCTGATACCAGTAGTTAGTATTTAAAACCACAAATAATTAGTGAAGTACATTCCATTTTTTTCCGGGAAATCCAGTTTTTGTCCTTCTTTCACTTGCATTTTGTTTGTTCCGCTACTTCAAGATGATGCTCACTATTGGAGCGTGGTGGGTTCCATTCCTGTTCTGGACAAGTCGCCACCTCATCGCAGTCATTCCAAGCCCCAGGGTCGATTTTACTAGAGATTGACCGATTATGGGCGATAATCGGCATGTTGATGTGTATCAGTATCGGCCTGTTTCCATCAGTATCGGTCTACATACAGAACCACATTAGCAGATACAATATTTACACATTTGATACCAGTATTTAAAACCACAAATAATTAGTGAAGTACGTTCCATATTTTGCCGGGAAATCCAGTTTTTGTCCTTCTTTCACTTGCGTTTTGTTGGTTCTGCGACTTCAAGATGACGCTCCCTAAAAGAGCGTGGTCGGTTCTGTTCCTGTTCTGGACAAGTCGCCACCTCATCGCAGTCATTCCAAGCCACAGGGTCGAATTTTACTCGAGATCGACCGATTATGGGCAATATTTGGCATGTTGATGTGTATCAGTATCGGCCTGTTTCTATCAGTATCGGCCCGTTTCTATCAGTATCGGTCTACATACAGAGCTACATCAGCAGATACAATATTTACACATCTGATACCAGTATCTAGCATTTAAAACCACAAATAATTAGTGAAGTACGTTCCATTTTTTACCGGGAAATCCAGTTTTTGTCCTTCCGTTTTGTTTGTTCCGCTACTGCAAGATGACGCTCACTAAAGGAGCATGGTGGGTTCCATTCCTGTTCCGTGATTCACTCTAATAACGCGACAGTAAGATATCTCGGCCAAAAATGCAAACTTTGCGTAAATATGTTGAAAAATATAATTTTCTATTAGTAAAGAAGGTGAGGCAGCAGCTCACACATTCTCATACTTCCTGTAACATCCGGGAAGAAATCATGTCAGCCAATCTACCTGAAGGAGCCCACAATAGTTTTTATTTCAATTTCTGCAATATTTCAGGGTTCCTCATGAGCTAACTTTGGGTTGCATCAAATACTGTAAATTCCGGACTATAAGGCGCTCCTTTTTCCCTACGCTTTGCACTCTGCGGCTTATGAATTGGTGCGGCTAATTCATGTCTTTTTCTCCATAATGCAAATGGTTGTCATTAAACTGAAGTGATATTATTGTTTGTGGTACGGCGCCATCTTTTGGATGAGTTTGCTCACTAATAGTGTGCTTCCTGCTGTTTTAAAGCTTTGAACCGGAAGCAGAAGTGCCATCCATGGTGTGCCTACTCGTATGGATTCTTCATTCATCACTCTAAGCAACGTTTCCTTCCTGTTTTAGTGCCTCGAACCAGGAAGTGAAACCATCCACAGCGTTTTTGCGCGACAGGATTCTTTTTCATCACTTGTAAGTTTTACAATATAACTAAAATAACTACTTACTAAAGCGTCCCATGTGTGATGTCTGTGGGAGTGTGTTCATGCATATTGTGTGTCTATGTTGGTATTGTTTCAGTTTCGTAAATGGTGGGTCCATAACCATGACTTCTGTTTTGTTTGATCTCCCGTTTTCCTGCCTTTTTACAGACAGCGTTTGGAAGCAATTAAGGCAGGGGTCACCAACCTTTTTGAAACCAAGAGCTACTTCTTGAGTACTGATTAATGCGAAGGGCTACCAGTTTGATACACACTTAAATAAATTGTATTGCTGTCCGTCATTCGGTCGTACATTTTTTTTCCTTTCACGGAAGGTTTTTTTGTAGAGAATAAATGATGAAAGAAACACTTAATTGAACGGTTTAAAAGAAGAGAAAACACGAAAAAAATTAAAATTTTAATTTTGAAACAGAGTTTATCTTCAACTTCGACTCTTTAAGATTCTTATTTCTACCGAAAAATGAAGAGAAAAACTAGCTAATTCGAATCTTTTTGAAAAAAAAAAAATAATAATTTATGGAACATCATTAGTACATTTTCCTGATTAAAATTATTTTTAGAATTTTGATGACATGTTTTAAATAGGTTAAAATCCAATTTGCAACACATTGGACCAAACTATATTTCTAACAAAGACAAATCATTATTTCTTCTAGATTTTCCAGAACAAAAATTTTCAAATAAATTCAAAAGACTTTGAATTAAGATTTAAATTTGATTCTACAGATTTTCTAGATTTGCGAGAATATATTTTTTTTATTTTAATCATAATAAGTTTGAAGAAATATTTCACAAATATTCTGTGTTGAAAAAACAGAAGCTAAAATGAAGAATTAAATTAAAATGTATTCATTATTCTTTACAATAAAAAAAATAGATTTACTTGAACATTGATTTAAATTGTCAGGAAAGAAGAGGAAGGAATTTAAAAGGCAAAAAGGTATATGTGTTTAAAAATCCTAAAATCATTTTAAAGGTTGTATTTTTTCTCTAAAATTGTCTTTCTGAAAGTTATAAGAAGCAAAGTAAAAAAAATAAATGAATTCATTTCAACAAGTGAAGGCCAATTATTTCAAATATTTTCTTGGATTTTCAAATTCAATTTGAGTTTTGTCTCTCTTAGACCAGCTAGCTAGTAAATAAAAAATAGAGGCAGCTCACTGGTAAGTGCTGCTATTTGAGCTATTTTTAGAACAGGCCAGCGGGCGACTCATCTGGTCCTTACGGGCGACCTGGTGCCCGCCTTGGTGACCCCCAAATTAATGTGTGTCTATAAACATTTGTGTGTCGACAAGTCATTAGACAACAAATATATCTGTGACTTATAGTCGGGTGCGGCTTATATATGGAAAATGTGTGTTCTTGTAATATTGAGTGGGTGTGGCTTAAATAGGGCACATGAAGTTGAGAAGGTGAGGTTGCCCCCGGTCCTCGGTTCCAACTGGGAACAGATGTTTACCAACATTATTATTCATGTTTGAATATGAACATGGCCTGCAAATATGCTTTATCGGCCTCCTGGACCGCTGATAATCGGTATCGGCCCCGGAGGAAAGCTGTATTGTTCACATGCTCCTCCCCTCGGCGCGGACAAGG
Source organism: Nerophis ophidion (assembly GCF_033978795.1). Lineage (NCBI taxonomy): Eukaryota > Metazoa > Chordata > Actinopteri > Syngnathiformes > Syngnathidae > Nerophis > Nerophis ophidion. The sequence continues at coordinate 36,301,637 of NC_084636.1, read as the reverse complement.
GGGGCCACAGCTGGCGACCCCGGGCCTCTTATTAGCGAATCAAAGTCGCCCGCAGGAAGACGCTCACCTGATTTCCTGCCTGGCTGCTAATCACGCCGCAGCGTCGCCTTGACTGACACTTTTCTTTATAATTGGCCCATGATCTGGCCAGGATCTAATAACCAGAAAATCCCCTCAGAGGGTCCGCTGGGCCCGGGCGACCTCGCTGCCTGATCCTCCCCCGCCACCTCAGCACCATCTGCAGGCTTCCACGCCGCACTCCACTAATCTTAGCGGGAATATTGACTTCATTACTCTTCATTTGCCACACTATCAAAGCCTCCTTACTGGCGGCGAGGGGGGGGGGGATCCAGAGGTCCGCCCCTCCCCCCCACCACCCTTCCTGAACCGCCGCCATTGTGTGTTTTGCAAACAAACCGGTGCATCAATGGCGAATAGACGTAATCCGGCACTCATTGTTTCCGTCTTTGGGGTACATATCAGGAAGGGGAGGGGCCGGGCGTCATGTCAAAGCAAAAGAAAGCTATTTTGTGCCCCCACCCCCCTCCACCCCGACGGAGGAATCATTCTCCGCCGCGCATCTGACAGCTTCTGTCAGCAATTAGCTGCTAAAGCGGCAAAATCTCCCCAAACAAGCGCCTTCCACGTCTTTTATTTAGCCGCCGTCTTCACGACACCAGAGGCACTGGTGGAGTGAACCTTCATCTACCTGCTCAGGAAGTTTGTCTACAACCCCACACGGCGCGGGTATTTGCCGCCCTTTGAGCAGCTTGAAGGTTAGCATCATGCCACTTCTACCTCAAAGAACTGCTCTCCCCCAAACCTTACACACCACACCAGGCTAGGCTAACCTCCTCCGACCTCCGAGGACAAAGCTACGAACAATGGGAGACCCCGCTTTCAGCTCCACCACTCTCCCTGACCACCTGAGGGCACCACATACTGTGAATGTTTTTGAAAAAAAGCTTAAAAACCCTTCTTTTTAAAAAATCATTTTTTTTTAGATATATGCATACTAGTTCTAGCTATTAATCTGTTCTAGTTTTTACTAGGGACCGATGTCCCTTTGGGACAGAGGACCCTATTGTATTTCTAAGGTTTTATTATTATCAGGGATCGAATGTCCCTTTGGGACAGAAGACCCTATTGTATTTCTAAGGTTTTATTATTATTATTATTATTATTGTTTGCCTTTTTCAAAGGATCTGACTAAAGTAGAAGAGTAGTTGTAATTTACCAATTAGAAGGAGTGAAGATAAAGTAGGTTCATGTCGTAATCAGAAAAAAACCTCAAGTAACAATAAGCACATGTGTGACAGGACACAACAACTCCAGACTTGCCACAGAGGTAGGGTGTGGGGTGAGACTAAGTGTCCGTATCTGTGTAGGAGGCCAGGGGTACGGGTTTTGTCAATAAGCCCTTTTAGGTCACTCCACTCGGCATCTCGGAGTCCAAAAAAAGGTACGGAATCCTTTTTCAGAGTGTCTTTCACTGCACTGGTCTCACTGGGGTGTTTCCAGCATTGCCCTGCCAAGGCCATTGCAGAGGGAGCCCAATTGTAGGCCAGGATTGTTTTGGTTAGCACCAGCAAACACATTCCAATTGTCCATTTTGACTCTTGATTTGATCACAATTTCCCCTCGCAGAGTGGAAAGCTTGTCTGAGATGTTCTCCAATTTACGATTCAATTTGGAGTGCTCCCAGCGCTGCCCCGTTTCCGGGATCCTTGAGCGGCTGTCTCACAGGTGTGTGTGGACTTGGCATTAAAAAGACATTGGTACACATGGTGCAAAGAAGCGAGGTGACGAGCGGCAGGCAGCTAGACAATGTGGGCGGAGCCTTTCAGGAAGGAAGCGTCTTCTCCAGCATGTTCCTGTCTGCTGCTTGGCACTTGGCCTCACCTTGGCCTGCACTGCCCCTCATTTAAGACGATCCACAAAATCAATAAAGCTGAGAATGCCTCCTCTCGCTCCTTTGGCTCCCTTCCCAGTCCTCAACCCCCCTCCCATTACCAAATATAACCCCCCCTCAGGTAACAAGCACCAGCTGAGTCGCATTAAAGCAGCTTGTCACCCTGGAGTATTCACCATGTTGACTACCCCCTTAACTATCCACCATGTTGACTCCCCCCTTAACTATCCACCATGTTGACTCCCCCCTTAACTATCCACCATGTTGACTACCCCCCTTAACTATCCACCATGTTGACTCCCCCCTTAACTATCCACCATGTTGACTCCCCCCTTATCTATCCACCATGTTGACTCCCCCTTAACTATCCACCATGTTGACTCCCCCCTTAACTATTCACCATGTTGACTCCCCCCTTAACTATTCACCATGTTGACTCCCCCCTTAACTATCCACCATGTTGACTCCCCCTTAACTATCCACCATGTTGACTCCCCCCTTAACTATTCACCATGTTGACTCCCCCTTAACTATCCACCATGTTGACTCCCCCCTTAACTATCCACCATGTTGACTCCCCCCTTAACTATCCACCATGTTGACTCCCCCCTTAACTATCCACCATGTTGACTCCCCCCTTAACTATCCACCATGTTGACTCCCCCCTTAACTATCCACCATGTTGACTCCCCCCTTAACTATCCACCATGTTGACTCCCCCCTTAACTATCCACCATGTTGACTCCCCCCTTAACTATCCACCATGTTGACTCCCCCCTTAACTATCCACCATGTTGACTCCCCCTTAACTATTCACCATGTTGACTCCCCCCTTAACTATCCACCATGTTGACTCCCCCCTTAACTATCCACCATGTTGACTCCCCCCTTAACTATCCACCATGTTGACTCCCCCCTTAACTATCCACCATGTTGACTACCCCCTTAACTATCCACCATGTTGACTCCCCCCTTAACTATCCACCATGTTGACTCCCCCCTTAACTATCCACCATGTTGACTCCCCCCTTAACTATCCACCATGTTGACTCCCCCCTTAACTAACCAACATGTTGACTGCCCCTGGTGTAAATGTTTATATTAGACTACTATCAAAATGACTTTAAAAGTCTTATATAAGTGTTATAATGAAGACAACACATGATGTAAGTGTCTATATTAGCCTACTATCAAAATGACAATGTGTCGCAGGCTGACACAAATCTTTGTTGACAGAAATGTTGAAATGTAATATTTATTCTACACATTTCTACAACATTGTAGGACATGAGTAAAACTTGTGAGAGGGTGAGATAACTCCAGGAAATGACTGACTTAGAATGACTAAAGGTGAAGATGTGTGTGTCCAAGTTAAAGGAAACCTCTTCTTCTAATGGATTTATTACAATCTTTGCAAGCTGGGTAACATTTGCTGTGGTCTGGAACAACATGGTAATGTTTGCTGTGGTCTGGAACAAAATGGTAATGTTTGCTGTTATCTCAAACAACATGGTAACATTTACTGTCATCTGGAACAAAATAGTAATGTTTGTTGTGGTCTGGAACAACATGGTAACATTTGCTGTGGTCTGGAACAACACGGTAACATTTGCTGTGGTCTGGAACAAAATTGTAATGTTTGCTGTGGTCTGGAACAAAATGGTAATGTTTGCTGTGGTCTGGAACAACATGGTAACATTTGTTGTGGTCTGGAACAAAATTGTAATGTTTGCTGTGGTCTGGAACAAAATGGTAATGTTTGCTGTGGTCTGGAACAACATGGTTACATTTGCTGTGGTCTGGAACAACATGGTAACATTAGCTGTGGTCTGGAACAACATGGTAACATTTACTGTGGTCTGGAACAAAATTGTAATGTTTGCTGTGGTCTGGAACAAAATGGTAATGTTTGCTGTGGTCTGGAACAACATGGTTACATTTGCTGTGGTCTGGAACAACATGGTAACGTTTGCTGTGGTCTGGAACAACATGGTAACATTTGCTGTGGTCTGGAACAACATGGCAAACAAACAACTATCACAATTGCAGCCAATATTACATACAGATAATCTGTCATGAGATATGCAAATATAAGTTAACATACGTAAAGGATAATAAATGATCTCAAATATAGCTACAAACGCAGCATAGTGATGCAATATGTACATACAGCTAGCCTAAATAGCATGTTAGCATGGATTAGCTTGAAGTCATGCACTGACCAAACATGCCTGAATAGCACTCCACACAAGTCGATAACACTCACCTTTGTGCATTCACGCACTGTAAAAAAGGTTTGGTGGACAAAATGAGACAAAGGAGTGGCATAAAAGGCGTCCTTTTTGGCAGCGTCGGAGAAAGTTGTACATGTAAACAAACTGTTGTATCACGGGCCACACAACTATGGTGAGTTCAAGGACTGCCCAAATTAGTAGGACAAAAGCATAAACACAAACATATTCAACTATTAGGAAGGTTTGTAGTCCTACACTAACAATATTCACACTAGAAATATATGCGACCATTTTGGAAACAGTTTCAAGGAGCCAAAAAGGCACATGTGGAGCCATGTTTGAAATGAATGACACTTTGCCAACTTTTTGATGCATAAAAGCCAAACATCCAAAGGCAGTTTTTCCTGCTTTTATTGTGACAAACATGCTGTCGGCCGTTGGCGTCTACTTGGTGTGATCAGGCCTTTATTGTGGAAGTTTGACGTCTGGCCGCGTGCTTCCTGTGTGTTCTAATAACTGCTCTTTGAGGTTTTGTTGTTGTTGGGGGGCACGCTTGTGAGGTCAAATCTTTAGGTTCATAGACCCCCAGGAAAGAAATTGATTGCGGAGTGTTCTGGGAGGCGAGCGTTTGACTCCGGTGGGCGCCACCTTGCTTGACATCACTTCCCACAATCCTCCTCTGCTCCGCGGGCTGAGACCCGCCGCTCCGCTCGCAATTAACCTATTAGGAGACGCCTTTCATGGCTGATGCCGCGCTCCCTTCGCGCGCCTCGGCCAGGCCGCCCGCGGACGTTTGCGGCGGAGCTGCAGAGCAGACGTTGGAAGGATGGAGGGATGAAGGGATGAAGGGATGAAGGCGTGCGGAGGATAAATGTCTGCTTCTTTCCGAGGTGCGCTGGCCACAATACCAACAAATGACTCCTGCTCTAGGTGAAAAACATCCAAGTGTTGAAAAATGGACCCCCTGGGGGTCTGTCTGTCCTCGGCCGCAGGCGTTATTGGACCGCGGGTGTCACAAAGTGCCCCCTCAGGTCATTACTCGCGGCCAGCGCCGCCTCCATCACGCGGCCGTGCTGATGGCGAGGACCCGCTGGACGCACATCTGAGGGCTGGCGCGCAAACACCGCTAGCATCCGGCGCCGTAACGCCGTTGTTTCTCTGTCATGGTGATGCATAAATTCTCTTTAGTTGCCGGCGAAGATGACTGATGGGCTTTTTGGCAGCGCAAATGAAAGGAAGAAGCGGTGACTTTGACACGGCTGCGGGCCAACAGAGGAGGCGGAGTCACAGATGATACAGTGAAGCTGCTAGTGCTAGTTAGCAATTATAATGTGTAACTTTGGAAGTGCTGCGGGGGCTCTGCGGGCTATTACACGCTTTAAGTCCTCTGTTGTACTTTCTAAAAGAACATCTTTGCACTTTTATGCGCTTCAGCTGCAAGGCGGGAGGATGGGGGGAAGCACAGGAAATGCTCACGTATGACACGTGCAGCGTCGAGACTCGCCGTAACCTCGCTTTTCAAATGTTCCCCGTAGATGTTGTCAACAGAAATCTCTGTTCCGGGGTCAAACCGTTGCAACATCCTGGACTCAGATCCCACATCAGGGCGAGAAAAAAACTCAAGCCAATGGGTGGACAATGTGAAAGACTTGGGCGAGAGTCCAGTCCATAGCGGGCCCAGCAGGGGGTCATCTTGCATGGAGACACATCATGGTTACAGACACCCCGCCCCAACTAGAGCGGTCCAGCCTGGGTCTGGACTTGGAGCAGCTAGCGGGTCCACCGTGGAGGCTGATCTGTGGTCACCAGGGAGAAAGAGCAGAAAAGAGAGACGGCAGATCAACTAGTCTAAAAAGGGGTCGATATATATATATATATATATATATATATATATATATAAATATGTGGGTATATATGTATATATATATATATGTATATATATATATGTGTGTGTTTCTATATGTATACATGTGTGTATGTGTATATATATATATATATATATATATATATATATATATATATATATACATATATCGAATCGTGGAACACCCAATGATTCGCAGCCCTAATATATATATATGTGTATATATATATATATATATATATATATATATCAGGCACAGGTGACATCTTTTAGCTGCACAGTTGTATGGTGAGCTAGATGAGAAAATTCACCGTGTAATGGTGTGATCAATTGTATCGTCTTTAAGAGTCCATATGTGTTTACTCAGCTGTGTAGAATTCTTGAGTTGGGGCCTAAGGAATGATGCTAATGATAAAGGCTTTTAAAGAGGTTTTCTCTGAGTCCAAGTCTTTGTGTTTGACTTGTCCTTGCGGGTGATGCTGGCCTGGTAAACAACTGATGATGTATGTGTATATATATATATATATATATATATATATATATATATATATATATATATATATATATATATATATGTATATATATATATTCACAAACACACACACATATATTCACAAACACACACACATATATGTACATATGTATATGTACATACATATACGTGTGTATATGTATGTACCATATTTTACCAAATAGTAGCCCGGGCATTTGTTTCATTTAAAAGAAGCGGGGGGTTATTTGCACAAGGCTTTTATTTATTTTCGCACCAGGCCATTATTTGGTTACAATGGTTACTGTCCAGTATTTTTTTTTGTATAAAAAACTTCAAATGTAAAAGCTATTGTAAACATATATACAAAAAACAAGACTATCAAAAGACAAGAGACCAACAAGGCCTCAACATGGCAGTAGTGCAACAATTGTCAAGTAGAATACCAATACTGAAAATAAATAAAGTTTTTAAATAAAGCAGCCTATCGGGAAAAATAAAATTATCGTACCAAGTACTCAAGTATAAAACCCACCATCAAAAAATAACAATAATAGTGTCACCTAAATAGAATAAAGGCTACAGTATTCCAAGTTTTAAATAAAGCAGCATACAGGAAAAATAAAATGATGGTACCAAGTACTCAATAAAACCATCCAAACAATAAAACTGCAGCAGACGCAACCCCAAATGCAACTCAAACCCACTCATCATCTTCCTCCTCCTCCCCTTCTTCCTCCTCCTCTTCCTCCCCCTCCTCTCCCTCACCCCCCTCATCATCATCGTCCTCTTCAATCACAAGTTCATTGAAGAACTACTGTTCCTCATCACTCTCCTCCTCTTCCTGAACCACAGCAGCACCCTGCTGTCTAGCCCTCAACAGCATCTCTCTGCCTGCCTGACATGGCTGTCCCTCCTTGAGGCAGTAGTTAAGCTGGTCCTCACTCCCATCAGCTGCCACCATCAGCCCACACACCTTGTAGGATACCAGAAAGCACAAATCAGCTATGGCTACTGTTTGCGACACATGCACACACACACACACACACACATACACACAGCCAGCCAGCCTACCTTGAATGAGTTGATCAGAGTGGCCCGATCCAGAGCATCCCAGGCTCCCAGGACCCAGTCGACCAGGAGGCGGCGGGAAGGGGCTCTCAGGTTCCCTGACTTGGTGTAGGTCTTGTCTTTATCACCAGGATCCAGTTATCATAGTAGTCACGGAGCTGCGCTTTGAAAGGACCATTCCACACAACATGGGGGGCCTGCAGGTACTTTGTGCAACCTCCAGATATAACAGCCATTGTAAGGTTGTAGCCCCTTTTGAGGTCTGCCTTCGTGGCTTCGATGATATGGCATCGGTACGAGTCCCATGCAAGTAGCCTCGGTCCGAAGTGAAATTTTCCCACTGCCCTCTGGAGCCAATCCTTTGTCAGGTCATCATTAAAGCAGCCATTCTTGGAGCTAGCTCTGACCCCCCCGGGGATGCTCTGCATAGCCTGTACATCACGGACAGCACCTTTAAACACAAAGTAATGCTTCAGTTTTGTCCCGTCTGCTTTGGCTGCAAGAGCCACCGTGACGCCTGCCTTCTCGTTGCCGGTGGTTTGGAGGCAGATGGAGCGGGCGCCTCTCTCATTAACCCTACTAAAACCAACCATGTCAAACCAGAGGGCTGTTTCATCCATGGCCATGATATTCTTGGGCTGCATTTTCTTGGCCTTCATCTGTTTAGTAGAGAAAACGAGGAAGTTGACAATCTTCTCGATGTGAGCGTCCTTCTATGCAACAGTTGTTCTCCTCCCGAGGGTAAAGTTGTTCCAACGCAGGAATGGATTAAGCCAGTCACTCGTTGCACCAAACACCACCCCGGTGTCTCTCGTGGCATACAACTCCTTGGCTTTAACCTGATGTATCCACTGACACAAATTAGCACCAAGCTCCTTGCTCACTTTCTTCCTACCTCCACCAGATAAGCGAGCCCGTTTTCCATCGATTGCCGACTGAGATAGTAGTTCTCCCTTTTTTTGTTTCCATTCGCGTACACGCTTTGGGTCAACGTTAAACTGCCTGGCCGCTACCAAACCAGAATTCTGCTCGGCATACTTCACAACAGCCAGCTTGAATTTTAAAGGGGAACATTATCAGCAGACCTATGTAAGCGTCAATATATACCTTGATGGTGCAGAAAAAAGACCATATGTTTTTTTAACCGATTTCCGAACTCTAAATGGGTGAATTTGGCGATTGAAACGCCTTTCATTTGATAGCCTGTAGGAGCGATGACCTTTCACCCGTGACGTCACATCGGGAAGCGATCCGCCATTTTCTCAATCTTATTACACGCACCAAGTCAAATCAGCTCTGATATTTTCTATTTTTTCGACTGTTTTCCCGTACCGTGGAGACATCATGCCTCGTCGGTGTGTTGTCGGAGGTCTAACAAAACAAACAGAGACGGATTCAAGTTGCACCAGTGGCCAAAAGATGCGAAAGTCCCTCGTTTGTTCCGCACACTTTACCGACGACAGCTATGCTACGACAGAGATGGCAAGAATGTGTGGATATCCTGCGACACTCAAAGCAGATGCATTTCCAACGATAAAGTCAACAAAATCTGCAATATTGGAAAATAGATCAACACTGAATCTGCCGGAGTGCCTCGGGAGCTATTCAGGGACGACAGCAGTCTGTTCCCGCAGACGAGCGAAAAAAACCCCCTGGATGTCTTGACTAAGATGTGACTTATGCCACTTCTTTTTCTGTCTCATTTTGTCCACCAAACTTTATAACGTTGTGCATGAATGCACAAAGCTGAGTTTTGTTGATCTTATTGACTTGTGTGGAGTGTGCTAATCAGACATATTTGGTCACGGCCTGACTGCAAGCTAATCAATGCTAACATGCTATTAGGCTAGCTGTATGTACATATTGCATCATTATGCCTCATTTGTAGCTATATTTGCATCCAGCCTTTCCTTCCACCCACATTTGATGCCAAACAAACACATACCAATCGTTGGTTAGAAGGCAATTGCCGAATCCGTCCTGGCTCCCTCCCATGCCGCTGTCTGTCGTGATATGGCTCAATAGCTTCTGTTTCTTCTTCAATTTCGTTTTCGCTACCTGCCTCCACACTCCAACCATCCGTTTCATTACATGTGTAATCTGTTGAATCGCTTACGGCACTGAAGTCCGAGTCTGAATCCAAGCTAATATCGCTATACCTTTCTGTGCTATCCGCCATGTTTGTTTCTGGTGGTTTCATGCTGTGACGTCACAGGATAATGGACGGATAGATATAACGACGGTTAAAATCAGGCACTTTGAAGCCTTTTTTCAGGATATTGCGTGATGGGTAAAATTTTGAGAAAAACTTCGAAAAATAAAATAAGCCACTGGAAACTGATTTTTATTGGTTTTAACCCTTCAGAAATTGTGATAATGTTCCCCTTTAAGTCAAACTTTCTGTTCTTCTTTTCCCTTAAAGTATTCCCGTCCATCAGTTGTGGTGTACATGGGCTATTATTAGGAAGAGGCGTTTGATTCACAAAATGGGCTCAGACCCCGGGCGGCTATTAGGACTTGGGCAGTTATTTGCCCAAGGGCGTTTACTTGGTAATATACGGTACATATGTATATGTATATACATATATATGTGTATATACATATACATGTATATATGTGTATATACATATATATATGTATATACATATATATGTGTATATACATATATATATGTATATATACATATATATATATGTATAAACATATGTGTATATACATATATATGTGTATATACATATATATATATATACATATATATATGTATAAACATACATATGTTTATATACATATATATGTGTATATACATATATATGTGTATATACATATTTATATATATGTATATATACATATATGTATAGACATATATTTGTATATAAACACACATATATATGTATATACATATATGTGTGTGTTTTTGAATATATATATATATACATATATATATATATATATATATATATATATATATATATATATATATATATATATATATATATATACATATATATATATATATATATACACGTTAGGTCAGGAAATAAACACAGAGGCTAGTTCATCCCTACAAGCCTGTTTCTCAGGTTTCCCTGGTCTATCCATTGGTGGATACCAATTCACCCTCCAATATGACCCACCAGCAACCACCATGAAACGGGACAAGAGACTGTGCTACAACCCTCCCCCAACATTGGACACACATTTCTTGCACGCATCAACAGGCACTTCCTCAAAAATCCTGTACTCAGCTGGTGTGTAATAAGTACAACACATACAGTACGTACACTTTTTAGGGTACAACATAACATATTCAGCTTCCAGGAAAAAGACACTTCCTTGTTTGTTCCAAACGCAACAATACATATGTCATAAAAACCTGAGTTACAAAAGAAGGCAGATAAACGGAAGGGAAAAAAATCAAAAGATACTAACCTTGTAGATTGTTATAGTAAAAGTATGTTCATTGTGTTTGTACAGTGAATGAGTGCATGAAGATGTTTTTAACGTGGCCTGGTGAGTGCTTCCACGCCGCAGGCTTCATGGAGATTACGAGTGTTTGGAGGGGAGCGCCGGCGTTGATTAGCGGCGCTGCTCCGGGGGCGATAACCAAGGCAAACAAGTTTGTGCCTGCCGTAAATTAGGCGGCGGAATAAAAGTGACAACACCCGGCTGAGGGGAAACTTGTCAGCTTTATGGTAAGTCATAGCGCTTGGCACTTGATCATCACCGTCGCTTCCGGAAAGGTTGCGTATTTACGAGCGCGCAACAGATGGCGAGCGGGCCTCCTTTCCCCCCGAAATGGGCCTTTTGGCGGCCGTATAAATATGATGAAGATGCCGCGCCGCAGGACAAAAACGTCCAAATGAGCCGCGGGAGATTGATGGACGCCGCGGCGAGGGGGAAACGACATGCGGTCGCGGTAATTCAGCTGCCGAAACGAGGACGGCCCCGCGCCGCCATTTCCACCGGAGCGTTCCCTCGGGCGGAGGCGGGGTCATTAAAGTAGCAGCCGCCGGGTGGATGTGGGCGCCAATAAAGAGGGAGTTGTATGCATTAACGTCACATGGCCTCCTTAAGCCTCGCCGCCGCCGCCATTATCATATTGATGGAATAGTTCATCTTTGGCGAGCAGACCAAAGCTGTTGTTGGCGAGGACGTTCCAGTCCAGCGGGCGACTTGATGAGCTTTAAATGATAAAAGTCGGGTATTGACCAGCCCGCAAGATTTGCTAAATGCTGTAATCTTCAATCAGATGGAACACCACTGGAGACAAAGTTAGTAATGAGACACTCGCTGGAGCGTGCCGGCCAGCGAGCCAGCCAGCGAGCCAGCCAGCCAGCCAGCGAGCGTGCGGAGAATTCATCCTCCCAAAAGTGACTTCAACTTTCAAGCCAGCTCCTCAGCGTGGATGCTTATCTAAATGCTAAATAAGACACCTTTGGCAGCATGCTAATCATCCGCACTCGCCGCTTGCTTTATTATCCCCCCCCCCCCCCCCCCCATTCCCCCACCCCCCCGCCGCACACGTCAACCTTGGAGGGGCCGCCACTATTTGATGTTCAGGCAGGAAGTGGGGAGGCGGCGGCACAAAGACAACATGGTTGTGTTGAAGGTGATTGTTATTATACTTAATACATGATATTATACTTCTCCTTTATTGTCTCTAGTACCATTTTACTCTTATCTAGTTGTTTACAATCAAATACTTATTTATAATGATATCAAACTTTTTTATTTTGAAAAGAAATCCAGTATTAATTGTATTTATTTGTATAATTTGAAACATTTTAGTAAGACAACATTGTTGTGTTTAAGGTGATTGTTATTATACATAATACATCATACTTCTCCTTTAATACACATGTTTTATTTACAGTATTGCCACTTTTCTTTTTTGTTTATGACTAAACATCAAATAATTATTTATAATGATATCACACTATTTTAATTTGAAAATGTATCCATTATTGTTTGTAATTATTTGTATAATTTGAACCATTTTAGTAAGACAACATTGTTGTGTTTAAGGTGATTGTTATTGTACATAATACATTATACTTCTCCTTTAATACACGTTACCACTTTTCTCTATTTAGTTGTTTATGGCTGAACATCAAATGTATATTTTAATTTGAAAAGTAATCCAGTATTAATTGTATTTATTTGTATAATTTGAAAGATTTTAGTAAGACAACATTGTTGTGTTGAAGGTGATTGTTATTATACGTAATGCATTATACTTCTCCTTTATTGTCAGTATTACCACTTTTCTCTAATTTAGTTGTTTATGACTGAACATAAAATAATTATTTATAATGATATTACAATATGTATTTGAATTTGAAAAGTAATCCAGTATTAATTGTATTTATTTGTGTAATTTGAAACATTTTAATAAGACAATGTTGTTGTGTTGAAGGTGATTGTTAATAGTTGTCCTTTAATACTCTTGTTTTTTTTTACAGTATTACCTCTTTTCTCTAAATAGAAGTTTATTTTACTCATACGGTTTACGACTTAACAACTCATAATTACTTATAATGATATTACAATATTTATTTTAATTTGAAAAGTAATCCAGAAATAATTGTATGTGTTTCTTTCATTTGTATACATTATGTAATTAGCAGTTAGTGTATTTGTTTTTTTGTTGCGTTAATTCACAATGTATTTTATTATTATTTAATTTTAGCGTTATTTTAAAATGTATCCTTTTTCCCCCCTCATAATTGATGACTTAGTACTTAAAATATTGCCTTTTTGTTATTGTTAATTGACACGTTTTAATTTCAGTATTGTGACTTCTTTCTACTTTATATTTCCTGTTTACCCATAGAGTACAATTGACTATATATTACAGTACTTCATTATGTTTAATGGAATAACTATTCATAGAGTACAATTGACTATATATTACAGTACTTCATTATTTTTAATGGAATAACTATTCGTTAGAATGGATTTCAATACATGCTGACTAAAATGTTTTATGAGAAGGTTTTAAAATGTATTTAACTGTCTATTTACTTCATTTTTGAATGAACTGCATGCACACCGCCTTCCGCCCAAGTGTAGCTGAGATGCGCCCCCTGCGACCCCAAAGGGAATAAGTGGTAGGAAATGGATGGATGGGTGCATTTATTCCAAGCAGTTTTGTTATTAAATTTCTATGTTAAAAGAAATAATAGGTTCCTTCTCATAATGGCCGTCTATTTTCTCAAAAAATTATAAGACTTAACTTACAAATATCATATTATTCTATTTATATTATTATTATTATAATATCATGTTATTGTATGTAACAATTATTCCATTGTTATATATATTTAAAATACGTATGTACTTATATATACATATACATTAATGTGTATATATATATATATATATATATATATATATATATATATATATATGTAGGTGTGGGAAAAAAAATCACAAGACTACTTCATCTCTACAGATCTGTTTCATGAGGGGTTCCCTCAATCATCAGGAGATTTATATTTAAATAAATTAATATATGTATATATATAAATAAAAATATATATATTAACATACATATATATACTGTATTAATATATATATACTATAGCCATCCATACATTTCCTACTGCTTGTCCCTTTTAGGGTCATGGGGGGTGCTGGAGTCTATCTCAGCTGCATATACATAAGTATGTATTTAAATTTGTATTATTTGAATTATATTGGATTATTCAATTAGGTTAGTATAGGATAGGATAGACTTGTATTATCGTACAATGGGGAAATTATGTTGTTGCAGTGCAGGTTTTTTACTGTAAATAAAATGTAAATATAAAATGTAATATGATGTCTAATGATTTTAATCTATATTAATACATATATATGACATATGTTATCAAATGATTGAATTAACACTATTGTTATTTGAAAATGGATAGTTCTCTCCTCATAATGGACGACATCATTCCTTTTTTTTTTTTCTTCTTCCAAATTGCATCTTTAAACTGTTCTTTTTCCCCGAGAAATCTTCTGTTTAAAAGCAACTTCTTCCCGCCAGACTTAATTGAAGTGCTATTGTTGTGTCTCTCTCTCTCTCTCCAGCACAGCAACACTCAGCTAAACAAACACGTGCGCGTCCACAAAAGTCTTCCCCGCTCGCTGTTTCAGGAAATAGAGCAAATATTTGTTTAGTGCTCCAAATCCGTCAGATTCACGTTTATCACATTACGGGACATTTCAGGCTTTTGTGCGAGGTGTCAAAGAAAGCGCGGCGGTGCCACCCGTGGGTTGTCGTCGTCGTCGCCGTGGTTGTTGTTGTCGTGGTTGTTGTTGTTGTTGTGCAGCCTTCAGTCAGTCCTGCTCATTATTTGCATTTATTGTGTAAACGTTGTGTTGTTGGGCGCTGCAGACATGAAGTCTTGTCACGCTGCCATCTCATCTGCATGTCTTGTCTCCCCCCATTCCACTCCCCAAGCAGAGACAAGGCGCAATAAAAGAAAGGGGCGCTCCGCTCTCGGAGGTGCGGGCGTGTCTTTGTAGCCACGCTTGTTGCCTCTTTGCTGCACTTCCTGCCAGCCTTTCATCCCTCGCTTGCCACAAATCTCAATTAAAAAGTGCCTCATGTTCTTCCGCATTGAAGCATCCATTAGAAAGCATGGCAGCCTCTAATGCTTCAACAGAGCAGCGCCCCCTGCTGCTGCTGCCTTCAAAATGACTGCCAGCGCAAGACAATAGCACCGCCTTCTTTTCCCTGCATTCTAAGTCGTAAAAGATGGCAAGTAGGAGGTAGCTAACGGGAGTACACATAAAGCCCTGGAAATAAACACCCGGAACCACCAACAATACTACCTGACTATCCAACAACTACCTTGTTTTCCGGACTATAGCGCGCACCAGTATGCAATCCATATATTAGCCCCATCGCAGATTGTGATTCATCTTGAAATGATTTGTTTACACAGAAGTAATCTGTAAATGTTTATTTACATACCTCGTTTCCAAATGAAGCAATGTAGTATATGTTAGTCTGCACAATAACATGTTTTCTCCACATTTGGTGGAAGATTCCGCTATTTTCCAGGCTACAAAAAAAGCACCGGTATATAAGCCGCACCCACTACATTTCAAAGGAAAAAAATATTTTCCATATATAAGCCGCACCGGACTATAAGTGGCAGGTATACACGTTGTGAAATGAGTTATTTACACAGAAATATTTATTTACATACCTTAATTGTATACAAACGGTCTCTGTGACAAGGCAGTAAAACGGCGGATCAAACAAAACAGACATCATGATCGTGGACCCACTAGCTGCGCAAGCTAGCTCTCCTATCAACTAAACAGATCAATAAATCCATAATGACGTTTAAGTGACTTTACTGAGGAATTTGTGAAAGTGAAGAAAAATGTAAAAAGTATGCCATTGTAAGTTAATAATACTAACACAGACACTCGGACATGTGTTAGTTTATTAGCATATTAGCTAATGCTAACAACACTAGCTAAATTACAATACGTTAGCACATTGTGAAATGAGTTATTTACACAATCATTTTGTAAATGTTTATTTACATCCCTTAATTGTTTACAAACGGTGTCTGTGACAAGGCAGTAAAACGGCGGATCAAACAAAACAGAAGTCTTGGTCATGGACCCACTAGCTGCGCAAGCTAGCTCTCCAATCAGCTAAACAGACTCAATAACTCCACAATGAAGTTTTGCTTAATTTACCGAGGAATTTGTGAAAGTGAAGAAAAATATAAAAAGTAACGTATTTCCTTGAAGTGCCGCTGGGGCGTTAATTAATTTAAAACCTCTTTGTCAGGCTTGCCCCTGACAGTTTGTCTATGTTTTAGTTTTTTCCTCTGCATTTGTCTGTTTCCTGTGTTTAGTATTTCCTGTCTTTTAGTTCCTGTCAAGTGCTCTTAATTTGTCAGCTTCCTGTCTTGTTCCCTGAGTGCTCTTTAGTATTTCCTGTCTAGTGCTCTTATTTTGGTTCAGCTTCCTGTTTGTCTCCCTGTGTCTTGTTTTCACTCAGCTGCGGCTGATTGGCATCTGATCACACCTGGTGTCAATCAGCCCGCTCCTATTTGTACTTCCTTTGTCTTGTGTCAGTTGCTGGATCGTTGTAATGTTTTGTATCGTCGTGTCGATGTCATTTTCTACTTGCTCGTGTGAATGCAGCGTAGTGGTAAGCAATATTTGGTAGATGTTTTGTAGCTTACTGTTTTTTGTTCCCTGCTTCCAATTAGCCCTCAGTTTGTTATATCCGCCCATGTGCGTGCTTTTTGTTTGTACCCTTTTGGTTTTGTTTTTGTCTCAGTATCTTTATTAATTACCCAATGCCTGCCTCCTTCTCTGCATCTTGGGGTTCGTCATCAAATAACTCTGACACTCTTCTCACTCCTGCACCTACCAAAGGCATGCGGTAAAAGTAAGCATGCGCTAATTATTTTAAAACCTCTTCTCACTCCGGCACTTACCAAAGCCATGCGGTAAAAGTAAGCATGCACTAATTATTTTAAAACCTCTTTTCACTCGGCACTTACCAAAGGCATGCAGTAAAAATTTGAGTGTGATGTAAGCTTGGACCTTAAATCCTACTGAATAGCTTTTAATCTTCTTCCCTTTATGCGATTTCAAATTACCGGTATTGAAATCAGCCTCCTTCATTTTGAAAATTATGACATTTTCAGTTGGTCAAGCTCGTGACATCACGAGCTTGACCAGGCAGTAATACTAAGCATGCGCTAATTATTTTGCGAAGAGAGTTTGACCCGGCGGGGGCACACTACAGTATATGCCCTGCAGCAATTCAAGGAAATACGGTATACCATTGTAAGTTAACAATAATAACACAGATACTCGGACATGTATTAGTTTATTAGAATATTAGCTAATGCTAACAACACTAGCTTGATTACATTACGTTAGCACATTGTGAAGTTATTATTTTACACAATCATTTTTTAAACGTTTATTTACATACCTTAATTGTTTACAAACAGTGTCTGTGACAAGACGGTAAAACGGCAGATTAAACAAAACAGAAGTGTTGGGTCATGGACTCGCTAGCTGTGCAAGCTAGCTCTTCAATCAGCTAAACAAACTCAATAACTCCACCTGACGTTTAGCTGAGATTACTGAGGAATTTGTGAAAGTGAAACACAAAAATAATGTAAGTTAAAATGAGTTTCCTCCGCCAGGTGACAGGTCTCTCCCTTAGAGATAGGGTGAGAAGCTTTGTCCTGTCGGAGGAACTCAAAGTAAAGCCGCTGCTCCTCCACATGGAGAGGAGCCAGATGAGGTGGTTCGGGCATCTGGTCAGGATGCCACCCGAACGCCTCCCTAGGGAGGTGTTTAGGACACGTCCAACTAGTAGGAGGCCACGGGGAAGACCCAGGACACGTTGGGAAGACTATGTCTGCCGGCTGGCCTGGGAACGCCTCAGGATCCCCCGGGAAGAGCTAGACGAAGTGGCTGGGGAGAGGGAAGTCTGGGCTTCCCTGCTTAGGCTGCTGCCCCCGTGACCCCACCTCGGATAAGCTGTGGAAAATTGATGGATGGAATAATAAAAAGAGATGAATGTGTGACATTCACACAATGATTTATATGGACCGTTTAAAACACTTATATGGTGATACATGTTTATTTCATCTTCTATGGTTATCATCACACTTCTTTTTTGTCACAGCGAGTTCATAAAAATAAAAATCTCTCAAAGTTAAAGTTAAAGTGCCAATGATTGACACACACACACACACACACACTAGGTGTGGTGAAATGTGTCCTCTGCATTTGACCCATCCCCTTGTTCACCCTCCAGGAGGTGAGGGGAGCAGTGAGCAGCAGCAGTGGCCACGCCCAGGAATCATTTAGGGTGATTTAACCCCCAATTCCAAGCCTTGATGCTGAGTACCAAGCAGGGAGGTAATGGCTCCCATTTTTATAGTCTTTGGTATGACTCGGCCGGGGTTTGAACTCACGACCTACCCATCTCAGGGTGGACACTCTGACCACTAGACCTCTGACGTGGTGGAAGTCCTTGTCTTGTCTTCCAGGGTCTAGGTGGGACTTCACACCAGACCCCTCCCCCCGGGCTTGTCCCACTCGGCGGGTCCTCCGTAGTTCCCCTCCTCCTGGTGTTCGCCAAGCGTCCGGCTTGATGGCGTGGGCGCCAAAAGAGGTCATCGCGTGCCCCCGGGATGCAGGCCAGCTGCTGCCTGACCACGTGCACCCCCGACAGCCGCCCGCTCTCATTAGCTGGCCAGCAAGCACAAATATAGCCTGCGGACTCGCTCTGGTTTGTCCCCTCATTCAGGTCCTGACTGTAAGTGACACCTCGCTCGCAGTCAGGGATGCAAGACTTTTAATATCTTGCACTTTTACACACCTTTACTTTTCAAACACACACCTTTATAAACACCTTCCTTGACCTGCACGTTTAAATGTATGCTCATGTATGTGTCTGTGTCATGTGATCATTACCACCATGATGACAACATTAAATATAGTAGTGTAGTAGACCTAAGTATTCATTAAGTACCACCATGATGACAACATTAAATATAGTAGTGTAGTAGACCTAAGTATTCATTAAGTACCACCATGATGACAACATTAAATATAGTAGTGTAGTAGACCTAAGTATTCATTAAGTACCACCATGATGACAACATTAAATACAGTTGTGTAGTAGACCTAAGTATTCATTAAGTACCACCATGATGACAACATTAAATACAGTTGTGTAGTAGACCTAAGTATTCATTAAGTACCACCATAATGACAACATTAAATACAGTAGTGTAGTAGACCTAAGTATTCATTAAGTACCACCTTGATGACAACATTAAATACAGTAGTGTAGTAGACCTAAGTATTCATTAAGTACCACCATGATGACAACATTAAATACAGTAGTGTAGTAGACCTAAGTATTCATTAAGTACCACCATGATGACAACATTAAATACAGTAGTGTAGTAGACCTAAGTATTCATGAAGTACCACCATGATGACAACATTAAATACAGTTGTGTAGTAGACCTAAGTATTCATTAAGTACCACCATGATGACAACATTAAATACAGTAGTGTAGTAGACCTAAGTATTCATTAAGTACCACCTTGATGACAACATTAAATACAGTAGTGTAGTAGACCTAAGTATTCATTAAGTACCACCATGATGACAACATTAAATACAGTTGTGTAGTAGACCTAAGTATTCATTAAGTACCACCATGATGACAACATTAAATATAGTAGTGTAGTAGACCTAAGTATTCATTAAGTACCATGATGACAACATTAAATACAGTAGTGTAGTAGACCTAAGTATTCATTAAGTACCACCATGATGACAACATTAAATACAGTAGTGTAGTAGACCTAAGTATTCATTAAGTACCACCATGATGACAACATTAAATGCAGTAGTGTAGTAGACCTAAGTATTCATTAAGTACCACCATGATGACAACATTAAATACAGTAGTGTAGTAGACCTAAGTATTCATTAAGTACCACCATCATGACAACATTAAATACAGTAGTGTAGTAGACCTAAGTATTCATTAAGTACCACCATCATGACAACATTAAATACAGTAGTGTAGTAGACCTAAGTATTCATTAAGTACCACCATGATGACAACATTAAATACAGTAGTGTAGTAGACCTAAGTATTCATTAAGTACCACCATGATGACAACATTAAATACAGTAGTGTAGTAGACCTAGGTATTCATTAAGTACCACCATGATGACAACATTAAATACAGTAGTGTAGTAGACCTAAGTATTCATTAAGTACCACCATGATGACAACATTAAATACAGTAGTGTAGTAGACCTAAGTATTCATTAAGTACCACCATGATGACAACATTAAATACAGTAGTGTTGTAGAACTAAGTATTCATTAAGCACCACCATAATGACAACATTAAATACAGTAGTGTAGTAGAACTAAGTATTCATTAAGTACCACCATGATGACAACATTAAATACAGTAGTGTAGTAGAGCTAAGTATTCATTAAGTACCACCATGATGACAACATTAAATACAGTAGTGTAGTAGACCTAAGTATTCATTAAGTACCACCATCATGACAACATTAAATACAGTAGTGTAGTAGACCTAAATATTCATTAAGTACCACCATAGTGACAACATTAAATACAATAGTGTAGTAGAGCTAAGTATTCATTAAGTACCACCATGATGACAACATTAAATACAGTAGTGTAGTAGACCTAAGTATTCATCAAGTACCACCATAATGACAACATTAAATACAGTAGTGTAGTAGATCTAAGTATTCATTAAGTACCACCATCATGACAACATTAAATACAGTAGTGTAGTAGACCTAAGTATTCATCAAGTACCACCATAATGACAACATTAAATACAGTAGTGTAGTAGACCTAAGTATTCATCAAGTACCACCATAATGACAACATTAAATACAGTAGTGTAGTAGATCTAAGTATTCATTAAGTACCACCATAACGACAACATTAAATACAGTAGTGTAGTAGACCTAAATATTCATTAAGTACCACCATAACGACAACATTAAATACAGTAATTTAGTAGACTTAAGTATTCATTAAGTACCACCATAATGACAACATTAAAAACAGTAGTGTAGTAGACCTAAGTATTCTTTAAGTACCACCATAATGACAACATTAAATACAGTAGTGTAGTAGACCTAAGTATTCATCAAGTACCACCATCATGACAACATTAAATACAGTAGTGTAGTAGACCTAAGTATTCATTAAGTACCACCATGATGACAACATTAAATACAGTAGTGAAGTAGACCTAAGTATTCATTAAGTACCACCATGATGACAACATTAAATACAGTAGTGTAGTAGACCTAAGTATTCATTAAGTACCACCATGATGACAACATTAAATACAGTAGTGTAGTAGACCTAAGTATTCATGAAGTACCACCATGATGACAACATTAAATACAGTAGTGTAGTAGACCTAAGTATTCATGAAGTACCACCATGATGACAACATTAAATACAGTAGTGTTGTAGAACTAAGTATTCATTAAGCACCACCATGATGACAACATTAAATACAGTAGTGTAGTAGACCTAAATATTCATTAAGTACCACCATGATGACAACATTAAATACAGTAGTGTAGTAGACCTAAGTATTCATTAAGTACCACCATGATGACAACATTAAATACAGTAGTGAAGTAGACCTAAGTATTCATTAAGTACCACCATGATGACAACATTAAATACAGTAGTGTAGTAGACCTAAGTATTCATTAAGTACCACCATGATGACAACATTAAATACAGTAGTGTAGTAGACCTAAGTATTCCTGAAGTACCACCATGATGACAACATTAAATACAGTAGTGTAGTAGACCTAAGTATTCATGAAGTACCACCATGATGACAACATTAAATACAGTAGTGTTGTAGAACTAAGTATTCATTAAGCACCACCATGATGACAACATTAAATACAGTAGTGTAGTAGACCTAAGTATTCATTAAGTACCACCATGATGACAACATTAAATACAGTAGTGTAGTAGACCTAAGTATTCATTAAGTACCACCATGATGACAACATTAAATACAGTAGTGTAGTAGACCTAAGTATTCATCAAGTACCACCATGATGACAACATTAAATACAGTAGTGTAGTAGACCTAAGTATTCATTAAGTACCACCATAATGACAACATTAAATACAGTAGTGTAGTAGAACTAAGTATTCATTAAAAACAAGTATGTTAAACAGAACTCTTCACAAATGTCGAACACAAAACATGTTGTCCCTTTCCAGGAATTCTCATTTTTCTGAGGCCTTATTTTTCTCCTCTTCCTGCAAAGTTTTCACAATCCACATGTTTCATCCATTATTGACCGTTCCACCTTCAAAACATTCCTTTTCATTTGGACAACAAAACTACCATTAATTTTGTACAAATTCCCAGTTTCCTCCAAATGTCCAGGAATTTCAAAATATTATTTAATACCAAACTGTTACTCTGCCAACAAATTCCAACAACTACCTTTTCAGTAAATTCCCATCCCAATGAATGTATGTATTAATAACTCAACAACGCCCTAAACTCTCAACATTGTGCACCTTTTCTCTTCACACTATTCTGACATTTCAACCATCAACTCACACTCTTCTTAACATTTGTTGAATGCAAAACATCTTTTCCCTGTAGCAAAATTCCCAGAATTTCCGGTAGTGTTCTCCCCATTGACAATGAATGGGAAATGTACCATATTGATACCATATGATACCATATTGATACCATATTGATATCATATTGATACCATATTGATAGCATATTTCTCGTTGGATTTGAAATGATTCCTGAGCGTGGTGCACACTGCTGCTCACTGCTCCCCTCACCTCCCAGGGAGTGAACAAGGAAAAGGGTCAAATGCTGGGGCCACATTTCACCACACCTGGTGTGTGTGTGTGTGATAGTCCACTCACCTTGGACAATTCTCTTAAGTTTTTTTTTAAAAATCCAGGAATTCCTGGTTTTCCAAAACCTTGTTTTCACCTCTTCCTGGAAAGTTGTCACAATCCACATTTTTCAGCCGTTTTCAACCATTCAACCTTCAACACATTCTTCTTAATCGGGACTAAAAAACTACCATTTTTTGTACGGATTCCCCTTTTTTTGAAAATTACCAGGAATTTTCTCCCCATTGACAATAAATAGACAATATACAAACCTCTCCATATCCCACATTTCTCCTCCCCTTTGAAGCCTTCCAACATCCACACACTCCACTCACCTTGGACAATCAAACTAACATCACCCGAGGGTCCCTGGTTCAATTCCCACCTAGTACCAACCTCGTCACGTCCGTTGTGTCCTGAGCAAGACACTTCACCCTTGCTCCTGATGGGTGCTGGTTAGCGCCTTGCATGGCAGCTCCCTCCATCAGTGTGTGAATGTGTGTGTGAATGTGGAAGTAGTGTCAAAGTGCTTGAAGGTAGAAAAGCGCTATACAAGTACAACCCATTTAATTTACCATTTAACATTTACCAAGTTTAAAAAAAAATCACAGGAATTTCTTTTTTTCCAAATTTTTTAACCATTTTCAACAATTCAACCTTCAAAACATTCTTCTTAATTTGGACTCAAAAGCTTTTTTTTTTTTTTTTTTCGTACAAATTCCCGTTGTTTGTTTTTAAATTTCCAGGAATTGACAATAAATCGACAATATACAAACCTCTCTATGTCCCACATTTCTCCTCCCCTTTGAAGTCTTCCAACATCCACACACTCCACTCACCTTGGACAATCAAACTAACATTTACCAAGTTTTTTGAAAATTCCAGGAATTTCCGATTTTCCAAAACCTTACTTTCACCTCTTCCTGGAAAGTTTTCACAATCCACATTTTTCAACCGTTTTCAACCATTCTACCTCCAACACATTCTTCTTAAGTGGGACAAAAAAACTACCATTTTTTTGTACAGATTCACATTTTTCTCAAAATTTCCAGGAATTCCCCCCCCATTGACAATAAATAGACAATATACAAACCTCTCCATATCCCACATTTCTCCTCCCCTTTGAAGTCTTCCAACATCCACACACTCCACTCACCTTGGACAATCAAATTACTATTTATTACGTTGTTTTTTTTAATTCTAGGAATTCCCGATTTTCCAAAACCTTACTTTCACCTCTTCCTGGAAAGTTTTCACAATCCACATTTTTCAACCATTTTCAACCATTCTACCTCCAACACATTCTTCTTCATTTGGAATCAAAAATGAAAAAAATGTTCTCTGTACAAATTCCTGGTTTTATCATAATTTCCAGGAATTCCCCCCAATAACAATAAATAGACAATATACAAACCTCTCCATTTCCCACATTTCTCAACCAATTTGAAGCCTTCCAACATCCATACACTCCACTCACCTTGGACAATCAAACTAACATTTACCAAGTTTAAAAAAAAATCACAGGAATTTCTTTTTTTTAAACATTTTTAACCGTTTTCAACAATTCCACCTTCAAAACATTCTTCTTAATTTGGACCAAAAATATTTTATTTTTTTCGTCCAAATTCCCGTTGTTTTTTTTAATGTCCATTGACAATAAATATGCAATATACAAACCTCTCCATATCCCACATTTCTCCTCCCCTTTGAAGTCTTCCAACATCCACACACTCCACTCACCTTGGACAATCAAACTAACATTTACCAAGTTTGAAAAAAGAATTCCAGGAATTCTTTTTTTCACCTCTTCCTGAAAAGTTTTTTACAGGCCACATTTTTTACCCTTCCACCTTCAAATGTTTTTCTTAATTTGGACTACAAAACTAAAAATATGTACAATTTCCTGTTTTTTCTCGAAATTACCAGGAATTTCCCCCATTGACAATAAATAGACAATATACAAACTTCTCCATATCCCACATTTCTCCTCCCCTTTGAAGTCTTCCAACATCCACACACTCCACTCACCTTGGACAATCAAACCAGCATGTTTCCCAGTTTGAAATAAAAATTCCAGGAATTCTTATTTTCACCTCTTCCTGGACATATTTCAAAGTCCACATATTTTTTTACCCTCCCATTTTCAAAACATTCTTCATAATTTGGACTACAAAACTAAAAAAATAGTCCTACAAATTCCCGGTTTTCTTGAAATTACCAGGAATTCCCCCCCATTGACAATAAATAGACAATATACAAACCTCTCCATATCCCACATTTCTCCTCCCCTTTGAAGCCTTCCAACATCCACACACTCCACTCACCTTGGACAATCAAACCAGCATGTTTCCCAGTTTGAAATAAAAATTCCAGGAATTCTTATTTTCACCTCTTCCTGGACATATTTCAAAGTCCACATATTTTTTTACCCTCCCATTTTCAAAACATTCTTCATAATTTGGACTACAAAACTAAAAAAATAGTCCTACAAATTCCCGGTTTTCTTGAAATTACCAGGAATTTCCCCCCATTGACAATAAATAGACAATATACAAACCTCTCCATATCCCACATTTCTCCTCCCCTTTGAAGTCTTCCAACATCCACACACTCCACTCACCTTGGACAATCAAACTAACATTTACCAAGTTTAAAATAAAATTCCAGGAATTTGTTTTCTCAAATTTCAACTGTTTTTAACCATTCCACCTTCAAAACATTCTTCTTAATTTAGACCAAAAATATTTTATTTTTTTACTGTACAAATTCCTGGTTTTCTCAACATTTCCAGGAATTCCCCCCCCATTGACAATGATATGCAATATACAAGACTCTCTGTATCCCACATTTCTCATCCCATTCGAAGCATTCCAACATCCACACACTCCACTCACCCTGGACATTATCTGTGGGACGGGGACTGGTGCCCACCAGGTGCCCACCAGGTGTTCACATGTCATTTCTAACATGATTGCAAAGTCCAGTGGAATGTAGAGTACTTGTGTAAGCACACTCAGAAACATTCTTCATTGTTCAATCAATACAACTCTCTCAGTGTCAATCCAAAGTCAACTGTGTGTGTGTGTGTGTGTGTGTGTGTGTGTGTGTGTGTGTGTGTGTGTGTGTGTGTGTGTGTGTGTGTGTGTGTGTGTATGTGTGTGTGTGTGTGTGTGTGTGTGTGCTTGTGTGTAAGCGAGCCGTGTCATGCCAATTAGCCGCCACAATTAGAGCAAGTTTGAGTGCAATGATGTTGTAATTTGAAGCGTCTGGCTGGTCGCTGATGGAAAGCAAGGAGGTGCCTGCAGGGCTGCAGAGCTGCGTGATTCCAAGCTGTCATCTGCTGGGGCGAGCGGGCGGCCATGCGTGTTGTGCCACATGACCCGCTCTTGTTCAGCCTTGTCAACATATTAACCTGAAGTCCCAAGTGGACTGCATGCTGCAGGACCGCAAAGAGTGGAGAACCAAACCAAAAAAAAAAAACAGCTTTCTGCACTTAGATGTTGTCTCAAAAATAACATTTTTGAAAGTAATTCCAGCCAGAGCACAGACCTAAATCCCTTTTTCAAAGAGTGTGGGGTCGTACACCAGAGATGTGCTTACATGTTGGGGGCATTTGTGCCAGCAAAAGTCATAAAAGTCTTACTAATTATTGTCATTTAAATCACATTTTTACATTGATCCCTCAGAAATATTAATTGTTTTCATTTTTTAACATTACAGTATACAGGTTATTTTTTCTATTATTCCAGTGTATTTTTACTTTTAAATAACATTTGATTAAAATTAAATGTACTGTTTTTTTCTATGTTATCCCACAAATGTATTACGTATATAACACAAACAATGTCTAGGTTAATTTAAACTGCCTGGAGGACTGGAAGAAATCTAATTAGTTGCCTTTAAACTTTGAAATATTATACAAATCCTTCAGAAATGTTGTATTTTGAGTACAGTAGGAAGGGGATTCGTGTGGCCCAATTTGTCACCGTTCACCTGACACATGAAAGGTGACAAATGTGTTGCACACGAAGGGCTAGTGTGATCAGCCCGTCTGCAGGAGCAAAGGTCACCGCCTCTGTTGATGGTGTTGAGGAGAGAGAGGAGCACCATCGGCTAGGGGCGGGGGGGATGTGCTGATGGCGAGACACAGCTGGCAGGTGATTAGACTTCAGAGGTGCTACCTGCTAATCTAATCATCTGTTGTCTTTAATAATGAGCGGCCAGGGAGAGACGGGGGAGAAAAAGGTCTGAAAATATTAATCGATATTAATGAGCATTAAAACTCTGTTGAAACGGCGCGTGAAGTGGGAAACGTGGAACGAGTAGGAAAGGACTTCCACATTGCACTCTCCACTTTAGCCACCGGATGGCAGTGGAGTTTTGGATAAATGAGTTTTGTGGCCATTCCAGATTCATACACAGCATCAGTGACTATATCGAGTGGTGTGGTGGACTGTTCGGGACGCCAATTTTATGTCTTAGAAAAGTCAGAATCTTAAACAGGAACAATAGAGAGTTTATTACAACAGTTTTATTTACTCATAATCAGATAGTACAAAGTTGGATTGAATGGATATGAATTAGAGACGTGTCTCATGAGATGAAAGATGGTGCACCCTCATGAAAGGAATTAAGAAAGAGCGCACACCAGGCTTGGTCTTCCCTTCTTATTTAAACGCTCCCTGATGGCCTGATTTGTAGCATAACAACTTATGTAACTGTCCTATGTTGAAATGTCACCCCCCCAACTTGGTCAGGGTGACTTGACCTCTTATGTGGTGTCCCTCCCAATGCATTCAGTTTAGAGGTAACCCCAGGACAGAAATGTTCCACTACATTGGCACTTTCCATCATTTTCAGCAGGCCGCGTTGCAAAATGAGTAGTTCCCGCCCCCTCTTCCTTTCACGCGAGATCCAGCCAGGAATGAATCCCTTCCCTACTGCTGCGTTATTTTACAAATACTTTTTGGTTTAGTTTATTTCAACAAATTCCCACTTACGTGGTGTGCTTGAGTTTCCACTCAGTCATGTTACCCCTCGCTTATCTAGAATATTCCACGTGTCCACAAGCAGTCGCATCATTCACACCCTTTGAAGGCCAAGCAGTACTAGTATTCTTCTTCGGTTTGATATTTGAATATCAGCTCAGTCCTGTTGCCTAAATTAATTTATTTCTGATGGCGTTTTGGGGATTATTATTGTTGTTGTTGCGTCGAGTCAATAAACTATGAGCATAAATGCCATTTATTTTCTTATTGCAGAAATCCATACTAGTAGAAACGCAATGGATGGCTAGAAAACTGAACAGCACTCTGGTTAAAAAAAAATAAAAAGCACTCCTGATAAATGGAAGGACACTGCAGCACCTGCAGTGAGCAAATCAGTCCAAAAGATGGCGCCATATCACAAACAATATGTCACCCTCTTTGGGTTTTTGCTTGTTGTATTTTATACAATTATTTGTATTTTTCACTGTCAGTCAGCAATGAACAATCCATAAATTATCCACTGCAGGGTTCAAAGTGTAGGGAAAAAGTAACGTCCTAATGTCATTTTATTTCTCACTTTATTTAATATTTGAACAATAACTGAGTGTTTTACATTCCAGCTCAGTCTTGTTACCTAAATTATGTTTTTAATGTTATTTGTTTGTTTTTCTAACACTTTCTGTTAAAATGCTGTAATGTGCGTAGTGTCAACAAGCTGTTAGCATAAATGCAATGTATATGCTAATACTATGCTAATAATTCACCCCTGTTACTTTCAGTCCTGTTACTTAAATGAGTCGTATTTGACTTTTCAGCTCCACTAAAGTTAAAAAAAGACAGAAATGTAAGTTTAAATTTTTAAATAACAATCAAATGGCCCACATAAGTAGTACTTTATTTTTCAATGTATCTGATATTCCAACTATGACTGTGTCCTGTTACCTAAATTATTTTATTTTTATTGGAATTTTTTTATTTTTCTGTACATTCTTTAAATAGGAAGCAAATGGCCGACATAAGTAGTTATTATATTTTCAGTTTATTTTATATTTCAACTATGACTACATATTTTTATACACCAACACAGTCCTGTTACTTGAATGATTGTTCTTTTTAATGTAATTTATTTTTCTATTCAATTTTCTGTTGAAATGCTGTAATGTGCGTAGTGTCAAAAAGCTGTTAGCATAAATGCGATGTATCTGCTAGTGCTATGCTAATAACTCACTCCTGTTACTTTCAGTCCTGTTACACAAATGAGTCGTCTTTAAATTTTCAGCTACACTAAAATTTAAAAAAGACAGAAATTTAAGTTTGTTTTTTTAAAAACAATCACATCGCCCACATAAGTAGTCTTTTTTTTTTTCACTTTATCTGATATTTCAACTATGACTGGTTCTTTTAAAATATCAGCTCAGTCCTGTTACCAAAATGACTGTCTCTATTTATATATATGTGTGTGTGTGTGTGTGTGTGTGTGTGTGTGTGTGTGTGTGTGTGTATATACACTGTATATATATATATATATATATATATATATCCATCCATCCATTTTCTACCGCTTATTCCCTTTTGGGGTCGCGGGGGGGCGCTGGCGCCTACCTCAGCTACAATCGGGCGGAAGGCGAGGTACACCCTGGACAAGTCGCCACCTCATCACAGGGCCAACACAGATAGACAGACAACATTCACACACTAGGGACCATTTAGTGTTGCCAATCAACCTATCCCCAGGTGCATGTCTTTGGAGGTGGGAGGGGCCTATCCCCAGGTGCATGTCTTTGGAGGTGGGAGGGGCCTATCCCCAGGTGCATGTCTTTGGAAGTGGGAGGGGCCTATCCCCAGGTGCATGTCTTTGGAGGTGGGAGGGGCCTATCCCCAGGTGCATGTCTTTGGAAGTGGGAGGAAGCCGGAGTACCCGGAGGGAACCCACGCATTCACGGGGAGAACATGCAAACTCCACATATATATATATATATATATATATATATATATATATATATATATATATATATATATATATATACATATACAAACCCCGTTTCCATATGAGTTGGGAAATTGTGTTAGATGTAAATATAAACAGAATACAATGATTTTCAAATCCTTTTCAAGCCATATTCAGTTGAATATGCTACAAAGACAACATATTTCATGTTCAAACTCATAAACTTTAATTTTTTTTTGCAAATAATCATTAACTTTAGAATTTGATGCCAGCAGAACGTGACAAAGAAGTTGGGAAAGGTGGCAATAAATACTGATAGAGTGGAGAAATGCTCATCAAACACTTATTTGGAACATCCCACAGGTGTGCAGGCTAATTGGGAACAGGTGGGTGCCATGATTGGCTATAAAAGCAGCTTCCATGAAATGCTAAGTAGTTCACAAACAAGAATGGGGTGAGGGTCACCAATTTGTAAGCAAATTGTCAAACAGTTTTAGAACAACATTTCTCAACGAGCTATTGCAAGGAATTTAGGGATTTTACCATCTATGGTCTGTAAAATCATCAAAAGGTTCAGAGAATCTGGAGAAATCACTGCACGTAAGCGATGATATTACGGACCTTTGATCCCTCAGGCGGTTCTGCATCAAAATACGTCATCAGTGTGTAAAGGATATCACCACATGGGCTCAGGAACACTTCATAAAACCACTGTCAGTAACTACAGTTGGTTGCTACATCTGTAAGTGCAAGTTAAAACTCTACTATGCAAAGCAAAACCCATTTATCAACAACACCCAGGAACACCGCCAGCTTCGCTGGGCCCGAGCTCATCTAAGATGGACTGATGCAAAGTGGAAAAGTGTTCTGTGGTCTGACGAGTCCACATTTCAAATTATATTTGGAAACTGTGGACATGGTGTCCCCCAGAACAAAGACGAAAATAACCATCCGAATTGTTATAGGCGCAAAGTGTAAAAGCCAGCATGTGTGATGGTATGGGGGTGTATTAGTGCCCAAGGCATGGGTAACTTACACATCTGTGAAGGCACCATTAATGCTGAAAGGTACATACAGGTTTTGGAACAACATTTGTTTTCATCCAAGCAACGTTATCATGGACGCCCCTGCTTATTTCAGCAAGACAATGCCAAGCCACGTGTGACAACAGCATGATTTCGTACTAAAAGAGTGCGGGTACTTTCCTGGCCCGCCTGCAGTCCAGACCTCTCTCACATGGAAAATGTGTGGCGCACTATGAAGCGTAAAATAGGACAGTGGAGACCCCGGACTGTTGAAGGACTGAAGCTCTACATAAAACAAGAATGGGAAAGAATTCCACTTTCAAAGCTTCAACAATTAGTTTCCTCAGTTCCCAAACGTTTATTGAGTGTTGTTAAAAGAAAAGGTGATGTAACACAGTGGTGAACATGCCCTTTCCCAACTACTTTGGCACGTGTTGCAGCCATGAAATTCTAAGTTGATTATTTGCAAAACAAAAAATAAAGTTTGTGAGTTTGAACATCAAATATGTTGTCTTTGTAGCATATTCAACTGAATATGGCTTGAAAAGGATTTGCAAATCATTGTATTCTGTTTATATTTACATCTAACACCATTTCCCAACTCATATGGAAACGGGATTTGTATATATATATATATATATATATATATATGTATGTGTGTGTGTGTATGTATGTATGAATCGATTCTCATTTTTTAAAAATTGTAGTTGTTTTTTTTTTTATTTTAATATATTTTTTATGTATTTATTATTTTATAAATATATACATATATACAGTATATATATATGTGTGTGTGTATATATATACATATATACTGTCTATATATGTGTATATATATATATATTGTATATATACTGTATGTATATATTTATACATATATTGTCAATGTAATATCAGAGTCAGTTCAATGTCAGAAAGCACATTTATTTGATAGTTTTTTTAAGTAAGTATTTTAAATCATTCCTATTATCATTCATTATGATGTTTGATGTGTTCCCTCTCTAGGAAGTTTTATTTCAGGGAGGAACACAACAAGAAGTATATATAAATACAAGAATAATAATAATAATGGTGGTGGTGTAGATGTCGGAGCACACATTGAAAGAAGAGTCATGAGTCATGAGGCGTCGGGTCGTTAAAGAAAAAAAAAGAAATGTTGCCGTCAGCAGGAGAACCATCTTTCTTTTCATTTCATCTTTGTCAGAAGAAATGGATTGAAGACGTCTGGCGTGCTCAGTCAATAGACGCTCGCTCATCGGGGCCACGCCCCCCAAACGCTCCTTTGCCAGCTCGCCATCAGCAGGGGCGCCCCCCCCCCCCCCCCCCCCCCCCCTCCCCGTGTGGCCCCCCCCTCCCTGTCTGTGTTTGTTGTGTTTGTGTTGGCCTGGCTGTGGTCAAGTGAATAATTGATGTGAGGATGAAAGTCAGACGGGGTGACGTGTCCTCTCCTCGGACGTGTGCTTGAAGTGCAAATGCATGTCGCCACTTGTTCCCGACGCCTGTCAGCATGTACCCCCCCTTCCCCCCCCTCCCTCGGTGTCACCCGTGACGCCGTCATTGACAGGCCAGTGACACGGCACGAGCACGTAATGGAAACCTATTGATTTTTACAGAGTGCGGCTCACGGGTCGGGATCGATGGTCCGCTGACACGGCGCCGCTAGTGTGGTGGCGTCCGGCAGCGTAATATTCACCCTAGCTGTCACCACCGCTGGCTGAGCAAACATGCTAGGAACTGACAAAAGTGTTGGGAACTGACAAACATGCTAGGAACTGACTCAGGACGATTATTTGACTGATTTCATGTTACAGCAGGGGTGCCCACACTTTTTCTGCAGGCGAGCTACTTTTCAATGGACCAACTGGAGGGGATCTACCTCATTTATATATATCATTTATATTTATTTATTTATGAAAGAGACATTTTTGTAAACAAGTTAAATGTGTTTAATGATAATACAAGCATGTGTAACACATATAGATGTCTTTCTTTCACCAAGACAAGAATATAAGTTGGTGTATTACCTGATTCTGATGACTTGCATTGATTGGAATCAGACAGTAATGATGATAACGCCCACATTTTCAAATGGAGGAGAAAAAAAGTTGTCCTTTCTGTACAATACCACATGAAAGTGGTTGGTTTTTGGCATCTAATTCATCCAGCTTCCAGACACTTTACAAGAAAAACATTGGCGGCAAATTCCGTAGCTTGCTTGATTGACATTCACGGCACCCGAGGGTCTTGTGAGATGACGCTGGCTGCTGCCAGTTCATTATTAGGAAAAAATGACAGAGAGGAAGGCCAGAAACACTTTTTATTTCAACAGACTTTCGCGCCGTCCCTTCCGTCAAAACTCTAAAGGCCCACTGCACATTTCCTAGCTTCACAATAAAAGCCCTGCTTCATGCTGCCTGCGCTAACAAAATAAGAGTCTGGGAAAGCTGGCGTGCACATCACTTTCTGAGGGATCGCTTGTGCACGCCAGTTTTCCCAGACTTTGTATTTAGTTAGCATGAAGCAGGGCTTTTATTGTGAAGATAGGAAATGTGCAGTCGGCCTTTAGAGTTTTGACGGAAGGTACGGCGCGAGAGTCTGTTGAAATAAAAAGTGTTTCTGGCCTTCCTCTCGGTCATATTTTCATAATAATGATCTTGCAGCAGCCAGCGTCATCTCACAAGACCCTCCGGTACCGTGAATGTCATTTAAGTGACGTCTTGGTGAAGATTGATGATCACTCATTTTTAGGTCGATTTTTTTTAAAAGCCTGGCTGGAGATGGACTGACACACCCCCCGCGGTCCACTGGTAGCTCGCCATCGACGTAATGGGCACCCCTGGTGTTACACAAACTGCATTAGGAACAACCTGGACATATTTGTTCAAAAGCCATTTTTATTGATTTATGACTTTAATTTATTTCTACATTCTTTTTCACATAATAATCTACAATCCAAGAATATTGCAACAAGCAAACCATTTTTTAAAAAATGATTACTTATTTATTTTGTATCGCTTTTTAATACTTTTAATTTTTGTGCAAAGAACCCAATTTAATTCTCATAAATTTACAACTTTTTTCTGGAGAAAAAAAGTATTTTTTTCTCGCAGTATTTTGATTTTTTTCTTGTCAAATAACTTATTTTATACAGCAATTTGTTTCCATGTAATATGCTGCTTACTTTCTCATAGCATTGACACTTTTTATTGATTAATGACTTCTATTTATTTATTATTAACTTTATTACAGCCATAATTCCTGTGAAAGTGATTTTTGTTCAAATAATCCAATTCAATTGTCATAAATTCCTGACCTGCTCCTGAAAAAAAAAAAAAAATCTGGTAATATTTACACTTTTTTTTTTTTCCCCCGACAAATAATTTCTTACATATAGCAATTTATTTGGATGTAAAATGCTGATAACTTCTGCGATGAGGTGGCGACTTGTCCAGGGTGTACCCCGCCTTCCGCCTGATTGTAGCTGAGATAGGCACCAGCACCCCCCGCCACCCCAAAGGAACTAAGCGGTAGGAAATGGATGGATGGATGGATGCTGATAACTTTTTCGTAACATTGCGACTTTTTTATCACGACGCTACATTTTGTTCTCTGGAACATTTTTTCCCCATGAAAAACATCTTGTAATATGTATATTATTTATTTGTTTTTTTTCATATTATTATTTTTATTTTTATTTTTTATTTTGTATTTTTTTCAAGATGGCGCTGTATTTATTCAAAAGCCATTTTTATTGATTTATGACTTTTTTTTATTTATTATTGATTTTCTTACAACCGTATTTCCTGTTAAAGTGATTTTTGTTCAAATAAACCAATTTCACTGTCATAAATTTTCGACTTGTTCCTGAAAAATTTAACTGTATTTTTTTCTGGTAATATTTCCTCTTTTTTTCCCTGAAAAATAACTTCCTACATATAGCAATTTATTTGGATGTCATACGCTGATAATTTTTCGTAACATTGTGTCAGGTTCAAACGCTGATGACATCTATTGAACAGACAAGAAGCAAGGAATCATGCAGAGACAGTTCAATTTTGCTCAATGAGGAGAGAAGTTTGGGGCTGCACACTCATTTAAAATCTCCCACCACGCTCTAAGGCACACCCCCCGTGCTCCTCTATTTATTTGGGAGGTCCCTGGTTACATCACTGAGGCTGCCTCTGAAGGAAGGAGGTAATTTCAGCAGTCCCAGTTAGACACAATATATGATTATTCAGAAATGGAAATGTGCTTACAGTGGTGATTATCGCCCTGTCTCTGCTTTGTCTGCGTCACAGTACTCCATGTTCTGGACAAAAACACTGATATGAGACGACTCGCAATCTCGGATTGCCAGTTGACTCATTGCACGGATAGAAAAGTACAACCTCAGCACAATTAATCGTAACTATAGCAACAGCCTTTGAGCATAAGTGTTGTGTGATAACTTAAACATAATTATTCTAACACATTTCGACTTTTTTCTCGCGACACTGCATTTTTTTCTCTGGAAAACGTTTTTCCGTATAAAAAAAATCCTGTAATAATTTGAATATTTTCTTGCAAGCGTGTTATTACTTTCAGACAACATTACAATTTCCTTCTATGTTTTTGTCCAAACATCACAACTATCTTCTAACACTTTCCACTTTATTTTAGTTTTTTATGAAAACATGACAACTTTTCTTTCAATCTATGCAAGTTTTTTTTCCAGGTACAGTACGAATTTTTCTTTTTTTTAAGACATTATTTATCAGATTAATCTACAATATGAGAATATTACAAAAAACAAACCAATTTTTTAAATGATTACTTATTTATTTTGTGTTTCTTTTATTATGATCGGAATTCCTGTTCCAGTATTTATTTTTCCAATAAATGTACGACTTTTTTCCCGGACAAAAAATACTTCTTTTTTTTCTCCCGCAGTATTTTGACTTGTTTTCTTGTCAAACAACTTATTATACATTGCAATTTATTTTGATGTAATATGCTGCTTACTTTTCATAGCATTGACACTTTTTTCTCACGACAATTCCATTTTTGTCGGAAACGATGCCATTTTTTTCAAACCATTTGAAAAAATATCCTGTCAGATTCTTAATATTTTTTTGCAACATTGTAGTTATTTTTGGACAACATTATGATTTACTCGTATCTTTTGTTGAAACATTACAACATTACAACTATTTAATAATTAAAGGCACCTGGTGAGATTTAGTAACTCTCACCAGGTGCCTTCAATAACTCCCACCAGGTGCCTTCAATAATTAAAGGCACCTGGTGAGATTTTTTAACTCTCACCAGGTGCCTTCAATAACTCTCACCAGGTGCTTTTAATAACTCCCACCAGGTGCCTTTAATAACTCTCACCAGGTGCTTTTAATAATTCCCACCAGGTGCCTTTAATAATTCCCACCAGGTGCCTTTAATAACTCCCACCAGGTGCTGTCACGCTAAATTTCTAGCCCCCTACAAAAACCTTCCCCCCCATTTATTTCCGGGGTCATGATTAATACAGACGTTTTTTTAAAGCTATATTGTAAAAATACAGATGTTTTGTTAACGCTATATTATAAAAAAAATAAAAAAAAACAATTTACAAACACAAGCTATGGGATGACACATTTACTTCCGGGGTCACGTTTCCTCTTATGTCATCTCATAGCTTGTGTTTGTAAATTGTTTTTTAAATGTTTTTTATAATTTAGCGTTAACAAAACGTCTGTATTTTTATAATATAGTGTTATATTTTTATAATATAGCGTTAACAAAACATCTGTATTAATCATGACCCCGGAAATAAATGGGGGGGGAGGTTTTTGTAGAGGGGAAGAAATTTAGCGTGACAGCACCTGGTGGGAATTATTTAAGTCACCTGGTGGGAGTTAATTAAGGCACCTGGTGAGAGTTATTAAAAGCACCTGGTGGGAATTATTAAATGCACCTGGTGAGAATTATTAAAGGCACCTGGTGGGAATTATTTAAGTCACCTGGTGGGAGTTAATTAAGGCACCTGGTGAGAGTTATTAAAAGCACCTGGTGGGAATTATTGAAGTCATCTGGTGAGAGTTATTAAGGGCACCTGGTGAGAGTTATTAAAGGCACCTGGTGAGAGTTATTAAGGGCACCTGGTGAGAGTTATTAAAGGCACCTGGTGGGAATTATTTAAGTCACCTGGTGGGAGTTAATTAAGGCACCTGGTGAGAGTTATTAAAAGCACCTGGTGGGAATTATTAAATGCACCTGGTGGGAGTTAATTAAGGCACCTGGTGAGGGTTATTAAAAGCACCTGGTGGGAATTATTAAAGGCACCTGTTGGGAATTATTAAAAGCACCTGGTGGGAATTATTGAAGTCATCTGGTGAGAGTTATTAAGGGCACCTGGTGAGAGTTATTAAAGGCACCTGGTGAGAGTTATTAAGGGCACCTGGTGAGAGTTATTAAAGGCACCTGGTGGGAATTATTAAATGCACCTGGTGGGAGTTAATTAAGGCACCTGGTGAGAGTTATTAAAAGCACCTGGTGGGAATTATTAAATGCACCTGGTGGGAGTTAATTAAGGCACCTGGTGAGGGTTATTAAAAGCACCTGGTGGGAATTATTAAAGGCACCTGTTGGGAATTATTAAAGGCACCTGGTGGGAATTATTAAAGGCACCTGGTGGGAATTATTGAAGTCATCTGGTGAGAGTTATTAAGGGCACCTGGTGAGAGTTATTAAAGGCACCTGGTGAGAGTTATTAAGGGCACCTGGTGGGATTTATTAAGGGCACCTGGTGGGAGTTATTAAAGGCGCTTCCTTGACCCGGGGGCCTCTCCCTGCAGTCGTGCGATGCTAAGAGATGTAGCGAGTGGCTAACCAGATTTATTACAGCTTGTCCCGATCAAGTCTTTTATGTCTATTGGTTTGCACTTGTAATGCCGCCTCCTCTGGGGGGACCCCGCCCCCCCGCAGCAGATGGCGAGTGAGGCTCTGGCAACGACACGCTTTTTCATGTCGGCCTCCCCTCCATCAATCCCTCTCCAGCCAGCGGAATAATGGAATAATGAAAAGGCCGACGGTGGTCACGGCCAACTCAATCTCATTATAATCTCTCTTTTTATTCATGCAGCCCCCCGGGAGGCGGCGTGGCCCCCACCTAGCCTCCAGAGAGAAGGTCTTGGAAGAGCGTAATGAAGGCAGAAGAAGGAGCATTAATGGACTTCACCTTCCTGCTTTCATCGCTGCTGGAAATGGTGCAGGGGGAGACCCCCGTGCCCACCGCTAAGTAGCGCACACACACACATGCGTATGGCTGGAAATACTATCACAACACACACACACACACACACACATTCTGTCTACAGGATGATTTGACTACAGAAACAAGGGTAAATGTGTTTATTCACAGGCCACAATATTAGGTACACTAGAGACCCCCACAAATACACCAAAAAAGACGGCTGTCATGGGGTGTCCAAACTTTTGGACTTGGTGGTCGTAATTGGCTAAAAGAAATTGGTCGAGGACTGAATATATATATATATATATATATATATATATATATATATATATATATATATATATATATAAGTATACATATATATATATATATATGAATGTATATATATGTATATGTATATGTATATATATATATGTATATAAATATATATGTGTATATATATCAGAGGTGTGGACTCGAGTCACATGACTTGGACTCGAGTCAGACTCGAGTCATGAATTTGATGACTTTGTACTGGACTTGACAAAATGTAAAAAATACTTGCAACTGGACTTAGACTTTAACACCAATGACTTGTGACTTGACTTGGACTTGAGCCTTTTGACTTGACATGACTTGCTACTTTCCCCAAAACCCAACGATTAAAAAGTTATTCAGGAGCGCTCAGTATCTTCCATTGTTTACGCGTGTTTGATAGCCTGTGCGCTACTGTCAGTACAACAGCCAATCAAATTACATCCACGTTGTTTTCGTCACACAGCATTCAGCCAATCAAATTGGAGGAAAACCAACGAAGAAGAGCTTTCAAACAACAGAAGAAGAAGTGCATACAATTATGCCATAAAGTGTTTTGTTCGGGTATTAAAAGTACGACTTGGTCAACAAAACAGGAATTGCCGTGTGCAAAACATGCGGTTGGAAGATTACAGACGGAGACGCAACAACTTCCAACTTCGTTCGACATTTGAAGATGCACAAAGAAGGGTAAGTTTTGAATGTTAGCTTGTGTTTATTGGCTGAGTAACGTAACTTTATTTGCTGTGGAGTTAAATGAGTGAGGCTGTAAACTCACTGCTAACATTAGAACCATAGACATCTTCTAAGTAGACGCAGCATGGAGTTAGAACCATAGACATCTTCTAAGTAGACGCAGCATGGAGTTAGAACCATAGACATCTTCTAAGTAGACGCAGCATGGAGTTAGAACCATAGACATCTTCTAAGTAGACGCAGCATGGAGTTAGAACCATAGACATCTTCTAAGTCGACGCAGCATGGAGTTAGAACCATAGACATCTTCTAAGTAGACGCAGCATGGAGTTAGAACCATAGACATCTTCTAAGTAGACGCAGCATGGAGTTAGAACCATAGACATCTTCTAAGTAGACGCAGCATGGAGTTAGAACCATAGACATCTTCTAAGTAGACGCAGCATCGAGCGCTACTGCCTGTTGCCGCAGACGAGACGCGGGGCCGCCATCTTGGAGTGGTGATCCACTCTACTCAGTGCAATTCATTTGTCAGGAACAATGAACTGTCAGTGCATTTAATTCATCTTACCTCACTGAATACCACTTATATTCACGCGCTTTTTGTCATACGTGTAACTATGATAAAGGACACATGTCTTGGCGTGTTCATAACTTGCTTAACAGAAATAGAATATTCTTATATGCTATAAGTGACCAGACGTCTGAGATCAAAACTGGGAATATAATCCCAAAGGGGAATAAACAGTCAGCTATTTTGAAGTTGAAGAAACAATATGATTAGGTTATATATACATGCATATATCCTACATAATGTATGAATACATTACATATCTATATATCTTACGGACCTATAGACCAGATGTTCTCAAATGGGGGTACTTGAAGGTATGCCAAGGGGTACATGATATTTTTTTTAATATTCTAAAAATAGCAACAATTCAAAGTCCTTTATAAATATATTTATTGAAAAATACTTCAAAAAAATATGAATGTAAATTCATAAAGTGTGAAAAGAAATGCAACAATGCAATATTCAGTGTTGACAGCTAGATTTTGTTGTGGACATGTTCCA
Source organism: Nerophis ophidion (assembly GCF_033978795.1). Classification (NCBI taxonomy): domain Eukaryota; kingdom Metazoa; phylum Chordata; class Actinopteri; order Syngnathiformes; family Syngnathidae; genus Nerophis; species Nerophis ophidion. The sequence continues at coordinate 36,261,341 of NC_084636.1, read as the reverse complement.
TAAATATTGATGTTAAAGATTTATTTTTTGTGAAGAAATGTTTAGAAGTAAGTTGATGAATCCAGATGGATCTCTATTACAATCCCCAAAGAGGGCACTTTAAGTTGATGATTACTTCTATGTGGAGAAATCTGCATTTATAATTGAATCACTTGTTTATTTTTCAACAAGTTTTTAGTTATATTTACATATTTTTTTGTATAAATAGTTCAACAAAGACCACTACAAATGAGCAATATTTTGCACTGTTATACAGTTTAATAAATCATAAGGTGATGACATAGTGCTGTATTTTACTTCTTTATCTCTTTTTTCAACCAAAAATGCTTTGCTGTGATTAGGGGGTACTTGAATTAAAAAAATGTTCACAGGGGGTACATCACTGAAAAAAGGTTGAGACTTTATCTCTGTTGTTGCTGCAACAGCAGAGAGTTTATTCTGTCTTGACACTTTGTATTGATATTTTCTATTACATTCTTCCTTTAAATGACCATGTTTACAGTGATTATTTTATATGTATTTTTCATGTATGTTGCTTTGGATAAAAGTGTCTGCCAAATACTTAAACATATATAAACACCTGAAAGTCTTTATGTCAGCTAAAACCACCAATCGGTTTCACTGGATTCAGAATAAAACCAAATTCTGTCTTACTCAACAAAGTTAGTATTTGAATATTGTTACTTGAAGACTTATCTGTGGTTACAATAAAATGAGAATGCATCATAATCAATGGCAGCTGGTGAATTTTGTTTTAGGTGGGCCTGAAAGTTTGTAAACCGAACACCTGTAGGGGGGTCATCCTCCCCCAGAAGATTTCTTTGTGATTTTCACGTACAAATATTGTAGTTCTTTGCTCCTGCTTAACTCTGTGGTAATATTCTTTTCACAAAATACAACCAATAGTATGTTAATGTAAATTCTTACTTGTGAAAAGTAATCCTCCAATTCCTATTTTCAACAGTCCGCTCAATTGAGCAGGAAAACGCTGAATACCAGCCCAGCATCTTTTTTTTCTACCTGTCAAATGTTAGTTTAGGCTGTTTGCCGGCTCCTCATCACCACTTCAAGATGGCGGCCAAATTGCTTGCGTCACAGCAGCCAATTCTGCGTCTACTTATAAGATGTCTATGGTTATAACGTCATTGCAAACACGGCAATCTGTTGCGTCCACTGCAGATGTTACCTTATTCATACTTATTGTCAAGTGATTTTTTTTAAGCAGGGTTGCATGAGGTACCTACACATAACGTTACATTGATGAATGTATCACACACAGTAACGTAACATTAGACGGCGGTCAGCAGCACCGCGTATTTTAGCCACCTACAAAAAGACAAACGTAGTCAAATAAAGATCAGTTAAAATGTATACTATATTAAGAATATGTGTACATATTCCATAGAGCCCTGACATCTAACAAGTACAGCACTGTTCATTGTTATGTTCATGTATTTGTTGTTTTTCATGTGTACACACACATAAACACATACAGTATGAGATGAGATCAATGAGATAAGGTGACAACATGACATAAACTGCTGATGAACTAGTTACAATGCAATATTCCATGGAAATACAATGTTAACACTTTTGTGCAAATAAGTACAGTTGCACTTGTTTTTTCAAATGTGTTTATACTGTAAAGGAATGAGTTAAATGTTTAGAATAACTGGTTAATAGTACTATCATGAAGTGCAATGTCAGCACTGTTTTTTTTAAATAATAAATACATACAGCGTTTTAAAAGCATACACAATCTGTGTACATATATTAGTCTGTGGTTAAAAGGACTTGAAATGACTCGAAACCCAAAATGCAGGACTTGGGACTTGACTTGAGACTTTCCGGTATTGACTTTGGATTTGACTCGTATGTGTGTGTGTATATATGACTATTTATATGTATATATGAATATATATATATATATATATGTGTGTATGTATATATGTGTATATATGTATTTGTGTGTATATATGTATATATATGTGCGTGTATATATATGAATATATATATGTGTGTGTGTGTGTGTGTGTATACTGTATGTATTCATACGTAAATGTGTATATATATATATATGTGTGTGTGTGCATATACTGTATGTATTCATATATATGTACATATATATGTATATATAATGTATTTATATGTATATATATTATATATATACATATATAGATATATATGTATACATATATATATATATATATGTATATATATATGTATATATATATATATATATATATAAAAGTTAAAATAGCAATGATTGTCACACACACATTAGGTGTGGTGAAATTTGTTCTCTGCATTTGACCCATCCCTTGATCACCGCCTGGGAAGTGAGGGGAGCAGTGGGCAGCAGCGAAGCTGCACCCGGGAATCATTTATGGTGATATTGTGTGTGTGTGTGTGTATAAATGTATGTACATATGTATATATATATATATATATATATATATATATATATATATATATATATATATATATATATATATATATATATATATATATATATATATATATATATATATATATATATATATGTATATATATAAATATATGTATATATATAAATATATGTATGTATGTGTATATATGTGTGTGTGTGTATATATATATATATAAATATATATATATGTATATATATATAAATATATACATGTATGTATTCATTCATACATGTATGTATATAATCTGTATATAAATAATGTGTGTGTGTATATATATATATGTGTGTATATATATATGTATATGTGTGTGTGTGTATATATACATATATATAATATACATATTTATATAGAATATATGTTTATATTGTGTATATACATACATATATACATACATATATGTATATATAAAATATATTTGTATACACATACATATATGTATATATTATGTATATACATACATATATATGCATATATGTAATATATATGTATATATTATGTCCATACATACATGTACATATGTATTTGTGGGTTCCTTCCGGGTACTCCGGCTTCCTCCCACTTCCAAAGACATGCACCTGGGGATAGGCCCCTCCCACCTCCAAAGAGATGCACCTGGGGATAGGCCCCTCCCACTTCCAAAGACATTCACCTGGGGATAGGCCCCTCCCACCTCCAAAGACATGCACCTGGGGATAGGCCCCTCCCACCTCCAAAGACATGCACCTGGGGATAGGCCCCTCCCACCTCCAAAGACATGCACCTGGGGATAGGTTGATTGGCAACACTAAATGGTCCCTAGTGTGTGAATGGTGTCAGTCTATCTGTGTTGGCCCTGCGATGAGGTGGCGACTTGTCCAGGGTGTACCCTGCCTTCCGCCCGATTGTAGCTGAGATAGGCGCCAGCGCCCCCCGCGACCCCGAAAGGGAATAAGCGGTAGAAAAAGGATGGATGGATGTACATATATATGTATACTTAATTGACATGCTTTTGGCCCTTGACCAGATGTGTTTTAGTCTAATGTGGCCCCCAAGTCAAAAAGTTAGGACCCCTCTGATGTATCTAATGACAAAAACAAAAATAGTGCAGCAGGGAAGTGCACCAGAAAATGCATGAAAGATAAGCCATGCAACATGTTAGCACACACAGGTAAGAAGCTGTAGTAGTTTGGCAACCAGGACCAGGTGGGCCCCGGTTGCCAATCAGGCAGAGGTGAGCTCAGACAGGTGAAGTGGTGTCAAACAGGAGGTAATGAATAGGGATGGTAGAAAGTGCTGAGTCAGCAGGTGACAATGTGATGTCACATGACAGGAGGAGTCCATCAAACACGTCTGGATGCTGATGGCGGCCATGTTGTCTGCGGAGAGCAGGCTGTAATTACATTAGCGAGCACAACTGTGACTCCAACTCCGCCTCCTTCCATCGCCACGTCCCACCTTCGGGGAGCTAATGTAACACCATCGCAGTCTGCAGGGGGTCTAGTTCCACCACACCTGTCAGCCAAGCACAGGAAGCTGCTAATAAGTCACACTCGCACGCCAAAGTGCACCTCCACAACATAAATACATGTTTTAATAATAATAATAATAAAGTGCACCTCCACAACATAAATACATGTTTTAATAATAATAATAATAAAGTGCACCTCCACAACATAAATACATGTTTTAATAATAATAATAATAAAGTGCACCTCCACAACATAAATACATGTTTTAATAATAATAATAATAAAGTGCACCTCCACAACATAAATACATGTTTTAATAATAATAATAATAAAGTGCACCTCCACAACATAAATACATGTTTTAATAATAATAATAATAAAGTGCACCTCCACAACATAAATACATGTTTTGATAATAATAATAAGAAAGTGCACCTCCACAACATAAATACATGTTTTAATAATAATAATAATAAAGTGCACCTCCACAACATAAATACATGTTTTAATAATAATAATAATAAAGTGCACCTCCACAACATAAATACATTTTTTAATAATAATAATAATAAAGTGCACCTCCACAACATAAATACATTTTTTAATAATAATAATAATAAAGTGCACCTCCACAACATAAATACATTTTTTTATAAAAATAATAATAATAAAGTGCGCCTCCACAACATAAATACATTTTTTAATAATAATAATAATAAAGTGCACCTCCACAACATAAATACATTTTTAATAATAATAATAATAAAGTGCACCTCCACAACATAAATACATGTTTTAATAATAATAATAATAAAGTGCACCTCCACAACATAAATACCTTTTTTAATAATAATAATAATAAAGTGCACCTCCACAACATAAATACATTTTTTAATAATAATAATAATAAAGTGCACCTCCACAACATAAATACATTTTTTAATAAAAATAATAATAATACAGTGCGCCTCCACAACATAAATACATTTTTTAATAATAATAATAATAAAGTGCACCTCCACAACATAAATACATTTTTTAATAATAATAATAAAGTGCACCTCCACAACATAAATACATTTTTTAATAAAAATGATAATAATAAAGTGCGCCTCCACAACATAAATACATTTTTTAATAATGATAATAATAAAGTGCGCCTCCACAACATAAATACATTTTTTAATAATAATAATAATAAAGTGCACCTCCACAACATAAATACATTTTTTAGCAAAAATAATAATAATAAAGTGCGCCTCCACAACATAAATACATTTTTTAATAATAATAATAATAAAGTGCACCTCCACAACACAAATACATTTTTTAATAATAATAATAATAATAAAGTGCACCTCCACAACATAAATACATTTTTTAATAATAATAGTAATAAAGTGCACCTCCACAACATAAATACATTTTTTTATAATAATAATAATAATAAAGTGCACCTCCACAACACAAATACATTTTTTAATAATAATAATAATAATAAAGTGCACCTCCACAACACAAATACATTTTTTAATAATAATAATAATAAAGTGCACCTCCACAACATAAATACATTTTTTAATAATAATATTAAAGTGCACCTCCACAACATAAATACATTTTTTAATAATAATAATAATAAAGTGCACCTCCATAACATAAATACATTTTTAATAATAATAATAATAAAGTGCACCTCCACAACATAAATACATTTTTAGTAATAATAATAATAAAGTGCACCTCCACAACATAAATACATTTTTTAATAATAATAATAAAAAAGTGCACCTCCACAACATAAATACATTTTTTAATAATAATAATAATAAAGTGCACCTCCACAACATAAATACATTTTTTAATAATAATAAAGTGCACCTCCACAACATAAATACATTTTTTAATAATAATAAAGTGCACCTTCACAACATAAATACATTTTTTAATAATAATAATAAAGTGCACCTCCACAACATAAATACAGTTTTTAATAATAATAATAATAATAATAAAGTGCACCTCCACAACATAAATACATTTTTTAATAATAATAACAATAAAGTGCACCTCCACAACATAAATACATTTTTTAATAATAATAATAATAAAGTGCACCTCCACAACATAAATACAGTTTTTAATAATAATAATAATAATAAAGTGCACCTCCACAACATAAATACATTTTTAATACTAATAATAATAATAAAGTGCACCTCCACAACATAAATACATTTTATAATAATAATAATATAAATATTAATAATAAAGTGCACCTCCACAACATAAATACATGTTATAATAATAATAACAATAATAATAAAGTGCACCTCCACAGCATAAATACATGTTATAATCATAATAATAATAAAGTGCACCTCCACAAGATAAATACATGTTATAATAATAATAACAACAATAATAATAAAGTGCACCTCCACAACATAAATACATATTATAATCCTAATAATATTAATAATAATAATAAAGTGCAGCTCCACAACATAAATACATATGATAATCCTAATAATAATAGTGATAATAATAATAAAGGGCACCTCCACAACATGAATACATATTATAATCCTAATAATAATATTAATAATAATAAAGTGCACCTCCAAAACATAAATACATTTTATAATCATAATAATAACAATAAAGTGCACCTCCACAACATAAATACATATTACAATAATAATAATAATGTGCACCTCCACGGCATAAATACATATTATAATCATAATAATAATAACAATAAAGTGCACCTCCACAACATAAACACATAATATAATAATAATAATAAAGTGCACCTCCACAACATAAATACATATAATAATAATGGTAATATTATTAATAAAAAAATGCACCTCCACAACATAAATATATATTCTAATAATAGTAATTATAATAATAATAACAATACAAATAATCATAATAAAGTGCACCTCCAAAACATAAATACATATTATAATCATAATAATAACAACAATAAAGTGCACCTACAAAACATAAATACAGATTATAATCATAATAATAATATTAAAAATAATAAAGTGCACCTCTACAACATAAATACATATTATAATCATAATAATAATATTAAAAATAAAGTGCACTTCCACAACATAAATATAATAATAATCCATCCATCCATCCATTTTCTACCGCTTATTCCCTTTTTTGAGTCGCGGGGGGCGCTGGCGCCTATCTCAGCTACAATCGGGCGGAAGGCGGGGTACACCCTGGACAAGTCGCCACCTCATCACAGGGCCAACACAGATAGACAGACAACATTCACACACTAGGGCCAATTTAGGGTTGCCAATCAACCTATCCCCAGGTGCATGTCTTTGGAGGTGGGAGGGGCCTATCCCCAGGTGCATGTCTTTGGAAGTGGGAGGGGCCTATCCCCAGGTGCATGTCTTTGGAGGTGGGAGGGGCCTATCCCCAGGTGCATGTCTTTGGAGGTGGGAGGGGCCTATCCCCAGGTGCATGTCTTTGGAGGTGGGAGGAAGCCGGAGTACCCGGAGGGAACCCACGCATTCACGGGGAGAACATGCAAACTCCACACAGAAAGATCCCGAGCCTGGGATTGAACCCCAGACTACTCAGGACCTTCGTATTGTGAGGCAGACGCACTAACCCCTCTGCCACCATGAAGCCCTATTACTATAATAATAATATTACTAATAGTAAAGTGCACCTCCACAACATAAATACATATTATTATAATAAAAATGAAAATGATAATATTATTAATACAAAAATTCACTTCCACAACATAAATATATATTCTAATAATAATAATAACAATACTAATAATCATAATAATAATAAATTGCACCTCCACAACATAAATACATATTCTAAATAAAACTAATAATTATAATAATAAAGTGCACCTTCACAACATAATACATATTCTAATAACAATAACAATAATAATAAAGTGAAGTGAATTATATTTATATAGCGGTTTTCTCAAGTGACTCAAAGCGCTTTACATAGTGAAACCCAATATCTAAGTTACATTTAAAGCAGTGTGGGTGGCACTGGGAGCAGGTGGGTCAAGTGTCTTGCCCAAGGACACAACGGCAGTGACTAGGATGGCGGAAGCGGAAATCGAACCTGCAACCCTCAAGTTGCTGGCGCAGCCACCCTACCAACCGAGCTATGCTGTGCACCTCCACAACATAAATACATATCATAATCATAATAACAATAAAGTGCACTTCCACAACATAAATACATATAATAATTATTAATAATAATATTAATAATAGTAATTATCATATTATTAATAATAAAGTCTACTTCCACAGCATAAATATATATTCTAATAATAATAATAATAACATTACTAATAATCATAATAATAAAGTGCACCTCCACAACTTAAATACATATTCTAATGATACTAATAATAATAATAATGATAATAAAGTGCACTTCCACAACAATCCTGACGGAATAAATAAAGTACTATCTTAATCTAATCTAATAAGTACATATTCTAATAATAATAATAATAATAATAATTGTATTATTAATAAAGTGCACATCCACAACATAAATACATATTCTAATAATAATAATTAAAGTGCACCTCCACAACATAAATACATATTATAATAAAACTAATAATAATAATAATAATAAAGTGCACCTCCACAATATAAATACATATAATAATAATTATATTAATAATAATAATGATAATGCTGTGATGAGGTGGCGACTTGTCCAGTGTGCACCCCGCCTACCACCCGAATGCAGCTGAGGTAGGCGCCAGTACGACTTAGTCAGCTACCTGGATTGTGGAGCATAGTCAGACGTACTGTGCTTTATTATTATTATGGGGTGTGTGTTACTTTTCCCACCAGCAGGCCACATGCTGAAAAGTCAATGAATGCAGGGGCCATTTTTATTTTGTAAAAAAACCAAGTAAAAACATACTATATAAGTTTAAAAACATCATTTGTGTCAGCTCTGTGTTATACAGGGAAATGACCAAGTATAATAGTCTTAACTACTAGTTTTATTAGGGGTTTTTTCCCTCACAATTTTGATTGTAAAAACCAACTAATGATCATGAAAATACTGCGATTGTGTAACCGCATCAAAACAAAATATGAATGTTCAGTCCAACATTCAACAGTGTTTATTATTATTGTTGTTGTTCTCTTTGCACAAATTCACTAAATCATAAGTTAGTATCACTTTATATTTTTTAATGAACTAACTAACTCAACCTTGTTTATATTTTTGATAGGCGGTGTCTAAACTTCTTCCACCAGGGGCCACGTAAAAAAAAGTAAGCAGGGGCCATTTTCATAGTATTTTTATTCCCACCAAAAATGCTAAAAATGGATATTATGTGTATTTAAAGACAAAAATGTGAGTTAGCTTTGTGTTATTGCTGACTAAGCATATAACTGTTCAGTATTAGTTTGAAAATATCAACTTTTTCTCATAATTCTTTGACAAAATTCTGTGGGCCAACAAAACTGGTTCTGCGGTGAAAAAAATGTAAAAGTGTAAAGAAAATCAGTGTAAACAAAAATCTCTTTTTAAAAATCCAGTGTATAAAAATTAAATGTGTAAAAATTCAGTGTAAAAAAATCAGTGTATGAAAATTAATTAAAAGACAATCTGTGTTTACAAATTCAGTGCATAAAAAATTTGTGTGAAGCAAAACTTTGTGTTTTAAAATTCATTGTGTAAAAATTCAGTGTAAAAATTTCAATGTGTGAAAATTCTGTGTATAAAAATGCAGTATTTTAAAATTCATTGTATTACAATTCAGTATATGAAAATTGAGTGTAAAAAAAATTGTGAGCTAAAAATCAGTTTGTAGAAATTCAGTGTATAAAAATGCAGTGTCTTAAAAGTCTTCCATCACGCAATATATCTTTTATCAGACAAAATGTCTTCCATCACACAATATGTCTTTTATCAGACAAAATGTCTTCCATCACACAATATGTCTTCTATCAGACAATATGTCTTTTATCAGACAATATGTCTTCCATCACACAATATGTCTTTTATCAGACAATATGTCTTCCATCACACAAAATGTCTTCCATCAGACAATATGTCTTTTATCAGACAATATGTCTTCTATCAGACAATATGTCTTCTATCACACAATATGTCTTCTATCAGACAATATGTCTTCTATCAGACAATATGTCTTCTATCACACAATATGTCTTCTATCAGACAATATGTCTTTTATCACACAATATGTCTTCCATCAGACAATATGTCTTTTATCACACAATATGTCTTCTATCAAACAATATGTCTTCTATCAGACAATATGTCTTCTATCAGACAATATGTCTTCTATCACACAATATGTCTTCTATCAGACAATATGTCTTCTATCAGACAATATGTCTTCTATCACACAATATGTCTTCTATCAGACAATATGTCTTTTATCACACAATATGTCTTCCATCAGACAAAATGTCTTCTATCAAACAATATGTCTTCTATCAGACAAAATGTCTTCTATCAGACAATATGTCTTCTATCAGACAATATGTCTTTTATCAGACAATATGTCTTCTATCAGACAATATGTCTTCTATCAGACAATATGTCTTTTATCAGACAATATGTCTTCCATCACACAAAATGTCTTCCATCAGACAATATGTCTTCTATCAGACAATATGTCTTCCACCAGACAATATGTCTTCTATCACACAATATGTCTTCTATCAGACAATATGTCTTTTATCACACAATATGTCTTCCATCAGACATTATGTCTTCTATCAGACAAAATGTCTTCTATCAGACAATATGTCTTCCATCACACAATATGTCTTCTATCAGACAATATGTCTTCTATCAGACAAAATGTCTTCCATAGCTGGCAAAGTGTGAGTTGAGACTCCAGCAGGGAGAAGAGAGCGAGGTAGCGAGGGACTGTTGGGGTGGCAAACAGCAAATAGTGATTTATTTAACAAGCCCTCTCCTGCCACACCTGTGTTCACAACACACCTCGCTGTGAGCCCGCACGCTTCATTACGTGTCCTCCTGCGGGACGCGCCCTCCTCGCCATAGTGGCTAAAAGTTGTGGGTTGTGTAATGGAGGTGTCGCCATGGGAACGGGAACACCTGGCGAAGGATGAGATGGTACTAGCGCCGGCTGATGGTGGCAGGGTGGGTGCCTGCTACTCCATCCTGACACCTTGCTTGGCAGACACACAATCTGCCTGCGTGCATTCACACGGGGTCATGTGACATCTTTGTTGACTTCCTGTTGTGTGGAAGCACGCCATGGAGTGGAGCCAACACAAAGGCGGAGCCTTCACCAGGAAGATCATGTCCTTTTGTACTTGGGACCGGAGACTGCCACCATAGATGAAGATGGTTTTTACGCAAGGTCAGCAAAGTCCATACAATAAAACACTTCTAGAAGACTCTTCCTAATCGTGCAATTAGTGATATTAGATTATTTTTTTCAAGAAAAGAAAGTGTGGCGTCCACAATAACCACACAAAATCATTTAAGTTCTTCCCTCAGATCTTTCCAATATCCAGAGACATAGTCCCTGACTTTGTAAACAACAACAAAAACACCCCACAAAAAGATGTTGTAATGATAAGAACAGGAAGAAGAAAATTCAAATGTAATCACTTTAGTGTTGTTTATAATGCTTTTATACACTGGAACCTACATTTATCTACTTAATTGTTTGTTTATTTGTATTGTTCTGACCTTTGGATGAAAAAATGTGTGTGCGTGTGTGTGTGTGTGTGTGTGTGTGTGTGTGTGTACATATATATATACATACATACATACATACATCTTGTATATAGATGTGTGTATATATGTATACATTTATAATGTATAATTGAAGAACTATTTTAAATATTTATACATAATCATATACATATACACACATCTACTGTATGTACATTATATGCATATATATATACACATTATATATATGTATGGGTATGTGTACACTATATATATATACATATTCATATACATATACACACATATATGTACATTATATGCATATATATATATATACATTATATATGTATGTATATGTGTATGTGTACAGTATGTATGTATATATGTATATATATATCTATTTTATGTTTTTTAAGTTTATATTACTTAAATGTGTTTCCTTTTTTTTTACAATAGCAAGTTTGTGGTTAACATTTTGTAGCCCAACAACAAGACTTTAGTGTGTTAGTCTACATTGACTATCGGCTCAACAATCTCTTTTTCATCCATATTTGTGTGTTTGTGTGTGTGTGGTCGCGGCCTCACCTCTACCCACAGAGACGAAGACAGTGGATTATTGACAAGAGGCTTCGATTCGGTTTCTTTCATTCTGTTCTTGATAGTTCTAAAGGTTATGGGCACATTTGTATGAAACTTCCAGAAAACGGGCCAAGGAACAAGAGATTACATTTTGGGGCTGATCTGGATCTGGATTGACCACTTGTTTTGCTATTGGGAGGAAGGGCTTGGCATAGGTCAGCAGTTTCAAAGTGGTTTTCTAGTTCTGTCTGGTTTGGTGCTGCACCTTGTTCCTTCAGTGGGGACCTCAACTGGGACTCGGGACTTTGTTGTGAGTCCATGCATTGTTTGTCATTTGAATTAAGTTTTGAACAAAGAAACATCCAAGGGTCGAACCAAACCACACTGGTATTGTTTGGTATTGGTTCCTAATAGGGTCAATCCAGGAAGACCGTTAGGACTCTGGACTAAATGATACTGCTGGCGGTAATGATTTCATCCAGCAGACAGTGGTCCTTGTGACATTCAGCTGCTGCTATTATGCATGTGAAAAAGACACGGCTCGATGATAATCAGCTTAGAGGACTCACAAATAAGGCAGCAACACCACATTAAAGTTTGTAACGCAACAATAGTTCCTCCGAGTCCACTAAGAACACCCCGCTACCGTCTGTCCAATCGTCCTCAAAGCAAGTGTTTCTCAACCGTAGTGGTACTCAGTGGTAATACATGTTTCCACCACTTGTGGCAGTAATGACAGCAGCAAACAGACGGAGTCTGGAAGTTTATTAAGCACAAAAAGTATGACTAAATTGTTGAAGCTGTATTTTCATTTGCACTTTAGATTTATAGACAGTGTATTAATGAACTATATGTTTCATTATTTATTGTTAATTTAGTCAGAATGTATTCATTCTAGCACTTAGTAATTGTATGTGAATAGTTTTTACGGGTATTTGATTAGTATTCATTTTGTAATCAGCCTGACCTAAGCCTTTGTTAAACTGCAAGTAGGTTAGTTATAAGTATTGATTCCGATGACTAATTCAGTGTTAATATTGGAGTGGGTCCCGGGGCCCCCTGTAGTGAAAAAGTTGGGCCCCAAGGTCAAAGAGGTTAACAACACAAGCCATGAACTGATTAACATGGACCCCCACTTACGCTTATTGGGGTCTTACCATTTAGTGGTCAATTGTAGGAAATATGTACTGTACTGTACTGTACTGTACTATCTACTAATACAAGTGTCAATCAAGCAATCAAAGCCAAAAGGAATCCACTCCAAAAAATGTAGAATCCAAATAGTCTGTTGGTCTTTTTATTGACATAATTGACACATCAGTAGCTGGGAACACTCAATATGGCTTCTTGTCCGCCCCTCAAATATGTCCGTGTGCAACATCAACACAAATAACAATTCCTATTGTTACAAAATGCATGCTAATTGATAATATTGATTTGTATTCTGTATTTGATGTCATGTAAAAGGTATGTAATGAACATGAATATCATACATTTACATTTTCTTTATCATTTTGACTTGATTGCTATTATTCCAAATATTAAGATAGTTATTAAATTCTTCATAGGGTTCTTTGTATTTGTATTAATTATGTTTCATTCCTAAAACAATGTGGTTTGTGTAGGAATTGTGTTCTATAAGTCAACTTTAACTATACAGCAGGCAATCACTATCTTTTATAGCACTATTTATTGTGATGTGTGTTGTATTGGCGAGTTATTTATTGACTTTATGACCGACCCTGCAGGGGTTCATAAAGTTGTGTGAATGAAATGAGGACACAACAACCACTTTGTAACTCCTCAAAAAGCAGGCCTTGATAAAATACTTTTTATTTGTTTTATTTTTTATTTTGTCGCAGTAAAACCTCTAGTACCAATAAAAATGCTCGTAGAAAATGCTTTTTTTTCACATTTTTATTTACACAAATGACACATTGTATCAATTTTGATTTTTTTTTTTTTTTTAAGGTGTCCTGGCTGGTGATTGGAGTGCAGTGTGGTGCAATAACGTGCATTATTTATATGATGGACATTTTGTTGGAATTGAATGAAGCGATTGTTGCGAGACGATCTCCTGGGCTCCAGCTCTACTTTTTTATACGCACTCAAACATCAGGAGGGATGTGGGCAACTTTAGTCAGGATGTTTGTAGACAAGGAGGAGAGGCGTTTCCCAGCATGCCTTGTTCTTGTTAGAAGTATCACTTTTGACTGTTATCTTGCATCTTTAATGTGTTATCTTACACAGAGCGGGTGTAATCCTTTTTAGTGCTGTACTGTGAAGTTAGTGCGACTTCTGCTGGTAATCTGGCACCCTGCCCGAAAAGGTTGGTGCAGTGCGACCTATTAATACCACTCGAGTTTTGTCCTGTTAAAACTCTTCCTCCTCCTTACTTACACAAAGTAGTATTGTACATGTGTGCTCACTGCGCGTTGTTTTCAAGGCTGGTTGAAATACGTCCCTGATCAGGAATGTGACACCTGTGTTACAATTTTTAAAGCACCATCCAAAAACATAAACACTCTAATATGTTGTTCCGGTCACCACCACTTGTGGGGACCTTCAGTTAAACACTCTAACATGTTGTTTGGGTCACCACCACTTGTGGGGACCTTCATTTAAACACTCTAATGTGTTGTTCGGGTCACCACCACTTGTGGGGACCTTCAGTTAAACATCTAATGCCTTGTTCAGGTCACCACCACTTGTGGGGACCTTCAGTTAAACACTCTAACATGTTGTTTGGGTCACCACCACTTGTGGGGACCTTCATTTAAACACTCTAATGTGTTGTTCGGGTCACCACCACTTGTGGGGACCTTCAGTTAAACACTCTAACATGTTGTTTGTGTCACCACCACTTGTGGGGACCTTCATTTAAACACTCTAATGTGTTGTTCGGGTCACCACCACTTGTGGGGACCTTCAGTTAAACATCTAATGCCTTGTTCGGGTCACCACCACTTGTGGGGACCTTCAGTTAAACATCTAATGCCTTGTTCAGGTCACCACCACTTGTGGGGACCTTCAGTTAAACACTCTAACATGTTGTTTGGGTCACCACCACTTGTGGGGACCTTCATTTAAACACTCTAATGTGTTGTTCGGGTCACCACCACTTGTGGGGACCTTCATTTAAACACTCTAATGTGTTGTTCGGGTCACCACCACTTGTGGGGACCTTCATTTAAACACTCTAATGTGTTGTTCGGGTCACCACCACTTGTGGGGACCTTCAGTTAAACACTCTAACATGTTGTTCGGGTCACCACCACTTGTGGGGACCTTCATTTAAACACTCTAACATGTTGTTTGGGTCACCACCACTTGTGGGGACCTTCATTTAAACACTCTAATGTGTTGTTCGGGTCACCACCACTTGTGGGGACCTTCATTTAAACACTCTAATGTGTTGTTCGGGTCACCACCACTTGTGGGGACCTTCATTTAAACACTCTAATGTGTTGTTCGGGTCACCACCACTTGTGGGGACCTTCAGTTAAACACTCTAACATGTTGTTCGGGTCACCACCACTTGTGGGGACCTTCATTTAAACACTCTAACATGTTGTTTGGGTCACCACCACTTGTGGGGACCTTTATTTAAACACTCTAACATGTTGTTCGGGTCACCACCACTTGTGGGTACCTTCATTTAAACACTCTAATGTGTTGTTCGGGTCACCACCACTTGTGGGGACCTTTATTTAAACACTCTAACATGTTGTTCGGGTCACCACCACTTGTGGGGACCTTTATTTAAACACTCTAACATGTTGTTCGGGTCACCACCACTTGTGGGGACCTTTATTTAAACACACTGTGTTGTTCGGGTCACCACCACTTGTGGGGAACTTTATTTAAACACTCTAACACGTTGTTCGGGTCACCACCACTTGTGGGGACCTTCATTTAAACACTCTAACATGTTGTTCGAGTGTGTCACAGGCTCGTTATTAAATAGAAAGTAGATCTGTCACTATGTTTTTATGCTGTGTGTTTATATTATGTCACACCCCGCCTGGGGTGAAGGTAATGTCACTTTTGCAAACCAGACTTCAAACCAAGGATGGCAAGCCACGCAGTGGTAAAAGTTTACAAACATTTATTGAAATTCTAAAAAGTGTCAAGAGTTGAACAACAGAAACACATAAAGCAGCCACAATCTGAAACAGTAATAAATAAAGGCAATATATTAGTATCGTATATATGTTAGTGGCGCAGTGGGAGAGTGGCCGTGCGCAACCCGAGGGTCCCTGGTTCAAATCCCACCTAGTACCAACCTCGTCACGTCCGTTGTGTCCTGAGCAAGACACTTCACCCTTGCTCCTGATGGGTGCTGGTTGGCGCCTTGCATGGCAGCTCCCTCCATCAGTGTGTGAATGTGTGTGTAAATGTGGAAGTAGTGTCAAAGCGCTTTGTGTACCTTGAAGGTAGAAAAGCGCTATACAAGTACAACCCATTTATCATTTATTTATTTTAATTAGTCCGAGCAGGTGTGCTCAGCTACATAAAGCCCTCGGCCCCGCCCCCTGACTCTTTTAGCCACACCTGCAGAGCCGTGGTGAGTGACAGCTTACAATTTGTTTGTTGAGCATGCTTTCCACTGACTAGAAAAAATGTGCATGGTTTTAGAGCAGTGGTTCTTAACCTTGTTGGAGGTTCCAAACCCCAGCAGTTTCATACAAGCATTCACCGAACACTACTTCTGTGAAAAATAAAATGTGTTTTTTTTTTTCAAATTCAAGACAAAGTTATATGTTTTTTTTTCATGGTGTACAAAATGAACCTTACATGAACTCACAACAAATGACACACCTGCACATCAGTGTGACTTCTGCTGTTGCCGTGTCCAAGATACGCCGATATGGAGAAGTTTTTATTTACACCATGACTCCATACTTGCCAACCCTCCCGATTTTTAGGGGAAAATCCCGAATTCCAGCGCCATTGTCCTTTAGCGTCCTCTACAACATGTCGTCACGTCCGATTATCCTCCATACTAACAGCTTGTCGGCGCATTCACATCATTTATGTGGCTTTTACTCAGACATAAGTGAATGCAGGGCATACTTGGTCAACAGCCATACAGGTCGTATAAAAAACTTTAACACTGTTACGAATACGCACCACACTGTGAACCCACACCAAACAAGAATGACAAACACATTTGGGGAGAACATCCGCACCATAATATAACGTAACAAATACCCAGATCCCTTGCAGCACTAACTCTTCTGGAATATACAATATACACACCCGCTACCACCAAACCCTGCCCACCTCAACCACGCCCGCCCCCCTCCACCTTATCCCCCACTCTCCCTATCTCTCGAATTCGGAGGTCTCAAGGTTGGCAAGTATGGATGAGTTACCATGAATTGATGAAGGTGGACCCCGACTTAAACAAGTTGAACAACTTATTGGGGTGTTAGCATTTAGTGGTCAATTGTACAGAATATGTACTGTACTGTGCAATCTACTAATAAAAGTTTCAATCAATCTGGCAAAAAAGGGTGTGTCTTGACTGGCTCTGCCGAACCCCTGAGGCAGACTCACTGAACCACTAGGATTCGATCGAACCCAGGTTAAGAACCACTGTTTTAGTGGAAGCCAATGGTCAAACCGTGACAGTGTGGGGTCAAACTGTCTCAATGTACAAACCTTCCCGACAATATGGCTTTCTGTCCAGGCCGGAACCAATTATTCATACTTAATAGTTTCCCATGGAGACACTTGCTGCACTATGCAAACTTTTTGTTCTAGCAACCCCGTCTGTTCAAGAACCAATTAGGTCCGTGACTCCGGACTAGGTGGTCATGGATGAACTTCTTGGACAGTTTGATCAGAGAGACGACGGAAAAAGACAAAAATCTTTAAAAAAACAAAACTGCGGTATTTGAGGCTGAAGTGAAAGCAAAAGCTTGACTGGTGCAGCAAAGTGCAGAAGAAGCTGGCAGCTTAAGTGTTTGAGAGCTCTAATCCTTGTAAATATCTGCAGGCAAGGCAAAGTCAGCCTTTTAACATCACTAAGTGAAGTAAATACTTCAAAATAAAAGTGAGATATATATTTATATAGGCTGGTGTGAGTGTGCTGCTAATGAGGCTTTGCAATATTTCCCGCCTCTCGCCACCCGCCGCTGCAAATAGTGAGCGTGTGTCGGCGGCAGATGGAGGAGGAGATGTGAGCTGCAACACTGAGGCCACTCATTAACACTCAATTTAACACTTCGTTAGCGACCACGCTTCCCGTGGCGGGCGGCACACGCTCGCTCCCTTGTCCACTTCTACAGGTACCAGGGAGTCGGGGTGACTACCGCCCACTTTTTGACCGATAGAGTGCCTGAGAGTCAGTGTACTACCAACTTTTGATACTTTGTGTCTTAATGAATATTCACTGGTTTTGTCATAAAATGACATTTTTTATTGCAATATTTAAAAATGAGCGGTCTATATTAACTGCTTATGTCCTCTTTTATCATCATCGTACTCTCGTTTGTGACACTTGGTCGCAATTGCAGTTTTTTGGGGCTTTTTGTTGCACCCTACAAAGTGTTAATACTCTAAGTATTAGACTGTTTGATTGTAACGTGGGTCTTAGTTGTTGTTTTCAAGAACACATTTGGAGGTGTTGAAATTGCCGTGTAAAATCGCTAATGCTAATCAGTAGCATGTCAACAGCAAAGTCAATGTATATTAGCATCAAGCTAGCACATTTTTTGTAAAAGTGGAGCCTTGCTTTAGATAGATAGATAGATAGTACTTTATTGATTCCTTCAGGAAAATTAAAATTCCAGCAGCAGTGTACAGAGTTGAGATCAATTTAAAAAAAAAAAAAAGTAAATAATAGGGGTTTAAAAGGAAACAAAATTGAGAAATATTACAAAAAGAATAAAAACAATGGGAATAACAATATAACCGTAAAATAAGAATATAACAAGACAAAGTAGGCAGTAGTGACCATGTTATGAAAACGTATTGCTTTACTTGGATTGCTTACATTCTCTCATTTATGACATTTAGTTGCAATTGCAGTTGTAAGTCCACAACGTTAGATGGCAGTAGTGTATAGTTTATGCTGCTTTTTGTTGCACCCTACAAAGTGTTAATACTTGGACTGTTTGATTGTAACGTGCGTTTTAGTTGTAATTTTCATGAACAAACTTGGAGGTGTTGAAATCGCTGTGTAAAATCGCCAATGTTTAATTGTAGCATGTCAACAGCAAAGTCAATGTATTTTAGCATCAAGCTAGCACATTTTTTTGTAAAAGTGGAGCCTTGATTTACTTACATTACTTGCATTCTCTCATTTATGACATTTAATTGCAAATGCAGTTGTAAGTCCACAACATTAGATGACAGTAGTGTATAGTTTATGCTGCTTTTTGTTGCACCCTACAAAGTGTTAATACTGTAAGTATTGGACTGTTTGATTGTATAGTGCATCTTAGTTGTGGTTTTCAAGAACACGGTTGGAGTTGTTAAAATTGCCGTGTACAATCGCTAATGCTAATCAGTAGCATGTCAACAGCGAAGCCAATGTATATTAGCATCAAGCTAGCACATTTTTTAAAAAATTGAACCCTCTTGCTTTACTTACATTACTTACATTCTCTCATTTATGACATTTAGTTGCAATTGCAGTTGTAAGTCCACAATGTTTGATGGCAGTAGTGTATAGTTTATGGTGTATTTTGCTGCACACTACAAAGTGTTAGTACTGTAAGTATTGGACTGTTTGATTGTAACGTGCGTCTTAGTTGTAGTTTTCATGAACAAACTTGGAGGTGTTGAAATCGCTGTATAAAATCGCCAATGTTTAATTGTAGCATGTCAACAGCAAAGTCAATGTATTTTAGCATCAAGCTAGCACATTTTTTTGTAAAAGTGGAGCCTTGATTTACTTACATTACTTGCATTCTCTCATTTATGACATTTAATTGCAAATGCAGTTGTAAGTCCACAACATTAGATGACAGTAGTGTATAGTTTATGCTGCTTTTTGTTGCACCCTACAAAGTGTTAATACTGTAAGTATTGGACTGTTTGATTGTATAGTGCATCTTAGTTGTGGTTTTCAAGAACACGGTTGGAGTTGTTAAAATTGCCGTGTACAATCGCTAATGCTAATCAGTAGCATGTCAACAGCGAAGCCAATGTATATTAGCATCAAGCTAGCACATTTTTTAAAAAATTGAACCCTCTTGCTTTACTTACATTACTTACATTCTCTCATTTATGACATTTAGTTGCAATTGCAGTTGTAAGTCCACAATGTTTGATGGCAGTAGTGTATAGTTTATGGTGTATTTTGCTGCACACTACAAAGTGTTAGTACTGTAAGTATTGGACTGTTTGATTGTAACGTGCGTCTTAGTTGTAGTTTTCATGAACAAACTTGGAGGTGTTGAAATCGCTGTATAAAATCGCCAATGTTTAATTGTAGCATGTCAACAGCAAAGTCAATGTATTTTAGCATCAAGCTAGCACATTTTTTTGTAAAAGTGGAGCCTTGATTTACTTACATTACTTGCATTCTCTCATTTATGACATTTAATTGCAAATGCAGTTGTAAGTCCACAACATTAGATGACAGTAGTGTATAGTTTATGCTGCTTTTTGTTGCACCCTACAAAGTGTTAATACTGTAAGTATTGGACTGTTTGATTGTATAGTGCATCTTAGTTGTGGTTTTCAAGAACACGGTTGGAGTTGTTAAAATTGCCGTGTACAATCGCTAATGCTAATCAGTAGCATGTCAACAGCGAAGCCAATGTATAATAGCATCAAGCTAGCACATTTTTTAAAAAATTGAACCCTCTTGCTTTACTTACATTACTTACATTCTCTCATTTATGACATTTAGTTGCAATTGCAGTTGTAAGTCCACAATGTTTGATGGCAGTAGTGTATAGTTTATGGTGTATTTTGCTGCACACTACAAAGTGTTAGTACTGTAAGTATTGGACTGTTTGATTGTAACGTGCGTCTTAGTTGTAGTTTTCATGAACAAACTTGGAGGTGTTGAAATCGCTGTGTAAAATCGCCAATGTTTAATTGTAGCATGTCAACAGCAAAGTCAATGTATATTAGCATCAAGCTAGCACATTTTTTTGTAAAAGTGGAGCCTTGATTTACTTACATTACTTGCATTCTCTCATTTATGACATTTAATTGCAAATGCAGTTGTAAGTCCACAACATTAGATGACAGTAGTGTATAGTTTATGCTGCTTTTTGTTGCACCCTACAAAGTGTTAATACTGTAAGTATTGCACTGTTTGATTGTATAGTGCATCTTAGTTGTGGTTTTCAAGAACACGGTTGGAGTTGTTAAAATTGCCGTGTAGAATCGCTAATGCTAATCAGTAGCATGTCAACAGCGAAGCCAATGTATATTAGCATCAAGCTAGCACATTTTTTTTAAAATTGAACCCTCTTGCTTTCTTGGATTACTTACATTCTCTCATTCATGACATTTAGTTGCAATTGCAGTTGTAAGTCCACAACGTTAGATGGCAGTAGTGTATAGTTTATGGTGTATTTTGTTGCACCCTACAAAGTGTTAGTACTGTAAGTATTGGACTGTTTGATTGTAACGTGCGTCTTAGTTGTAGTTTTCATGAACAAACTTGGAGGTGTTGAAATCGCTGTGTAAAATCGCCAATGTTTAATTGTAGCATGTCAACAGCAAAGACAATGTATATTAGCATCAAGCTAACACATTTTTTGTAAAAGTGGAGCCTTGATTTACTTACATTACTTGCATTCTCTCATTTATGACATTTAATTGCAAATGCAGTTGTAAGTCCACAACATTAGATGACAGTAGTGTATAGTTTATGCTGCTTTTTGTTGCACCCTACAAAGTGTTAATACTGTAAGTATTGGACTGTTTGATTGTATAGTGCATCTTAGTTGTGGTTTTCAAGAACACGGTTGGAGTTGTTAAAATTGCCGTGTAGAATCGCTAATGCTAATCAGTAGCATGTCAACAGCGAAGCCAATGTATATTAGCATCAAGCTAGCACATTTTTTTAAAAATTGAACCCTCTTGGTTTACTTGGATTACTTACATTCTCTCATTCATGACATTTAGTTGCAATTGCAGTTGTAAGTCCACAACATTAGATGGCAGTAGTGTATAGTTTATGGTGTATTTTGTTGCACACTACAAAGTGTTAGTACTGTAAGTATTGGACTGTTTGATTGTAACGTGCGTCTTAGTTGTAATTTTCATGAACAAACTTGGAGGTGTTGAAATCGCTGTGTAAAATCGCCAATGTTTAATTGTAGCATGTCAACAGCAAAGACAATGTATATTAGCATCAAGCTAACACATTTTTTGTAAAAGTGGAGCCTTGATTTACTTACATTACTTGCATTCTCTCATTTATGACATTTAATTGCAAATGCAGTTGTAAGTCCACAACATTAGATGACAGTAGTGTATAGTTTATGCTGCTTTTTGTTGCACCCTACAAAGTGTTAATACTGTAAGTATTGGACTGTTTGATTGTATAGTGCATCTTAGTTGTGGTTTTCAAGAACACGGTTGGAGTTGTTAAAATTGCCGTGTACAATCGCTAATGCTAATCAGTAGCATGTCAACAGCGAAGCCAATGTATATTAGCATCAAGCTAGCAAATTTTTTTTTTAAATTGAACCCTCTTGCTTTACTTGGATTACTTACATTCTCTCATTCATGACATTTAGTTGCAATTGCAGTTGTAAGTCCACAACGTTAGATGGCAGTAGTGTATAGTTTATGGTGTATTTTGTTGCACACTACAAAGTGTTAGTACTGTAAGTATTGGACTGTTTGATTGTAACGTGCTTCTTAGTTGTAGTTTTCATGAACAAACTTGGAGGTGTTGAAATCGCTGTGTAAATTCTCCAATGTTCAATCGGTAGCATGTCAACAGCAAAGTCAATGTATATTAGCATCAAGTTAGCACATTTTTTGTAAAAGTGAAGCCTTGCTTTACTTACGTTACTTACGTTCTCTCATTTATGACATTTAGTTGCAAATGCAGTTGTAAGTCCACAACATTAGATGGCAGTAGTGTATAGTTTATGCTGTTTTTTGTTGCACCCTACAAAGTGTTAGTACTGTAAGTATTGGACTGTTTGATCAAAACGTGCATCTTAGTTGTAGTTTTCATGAACAAACTTGGAGGTGTTGAAATCACTGTCTAAAATCGCTATTGCTAATCGGTAGCGTGTCAACAGCAAAGCCCATGTTTATTAGCATCAAGCTAGCACAGTTTTGAAAAATTGAAGCCTTGCTTTACCTACGTTACTTGCATTCTCTCATTTATGACATTTAGTTGCAATTGCAGTGGCAAGTCCACAACGTTAGATGGCAGTAGTGTATAGTTTATGGTGTATTTTGTTGCACCCTACAAAGTGTTAATACTGTAAGTATTGGACAGTTTGATTGTGACGTACGGCTTAGTTGTAGTTTTCATGAACACATTTGGGAGTGATGAAATCGTCCCGTAAAATCGCTAATGCTAATTGGTAGCATGTCAACAGCAAAGCCAATGTATATTAGCATCAAGCTAGCACATTTTTAAAAAGTTGGAGCCTTGCTTTACCTACATTACATACGTTTTCTATTTATGACATTTAGTTGCAATTGCAGTGGCAAGTCCACGGAGTTAGATGGCAGTAGTGTAGAGTTTATGCTGTTTTTTGTTGCACACTACAAAGTGTTAATACTGTAAGTATTGGGCTGTTTGATTGTAACGTGCATCTTAGTTGTAGTTTTCTTGAACACGCTTGAAGGTGGTAAAATCGCTGTGTAAAATCGCTAATGCTAATCAGTAGCATGCCAGTAGGAAAGCCAATGTATATTAGCATCAAGCTAGCACATTTTTGTAAAAGTGGAGTCCTGCTTTACCTAGGATCCACACAGTGTATGGAGATGCACAATTAGCTGCTAGCCACCTGTCAGCCAGGGCACTACAAATAAACACAGTATCTGACAGAGTGGATCGGTGTTTGTGATCGACATTAAAAGGCATTTCTGAAAATTCCTTTAAAAAAGGTAATCAATTATAGTTACTCATTACCGTACCAACAAATTATTGAATTGCTAACATAATTACTCCTTAATAAACGTAATTTATTACTGGGAAAATTAATGATTGCATCCTTCAACTATCTGCTAATTGCAGGTGGGAGACGTTTCATGAGAGCAGAGTGTGTGCCTGTAAAAGAGGTTCTCGTTGCCAAATGAGGTGTGATGTCAGCGCCCAGACGTAGCAGCATTAGCTCAGCTTTATTTGTTCGGGCAGACTCGCCGTTCGTGGTCAGGGACGGCAGCTCTTTAGAATCTTTTCCCACGATAGTGTCAGCGCTCCCGTGGCTGTGGTCTCCTTGTCCATCACCTTGCCCGTCACTTCAATCATTGATGTGCTTTTCATTATCCCCTCGTAGTAGTAGTAGTAGTCGTAGAGTGTTTGCTGTGTGATGTTGCCTCTTCCTGTTTGCTATCAAGTTTTCATTAGCAACAAGTTACTTCCTGCATGGGACTGGTGGTGTTTGGGACACTGTCTTGTTGACTTTAGCTGTAGCGTGAAGCGTTACATCAGACGCACAAAAAAGTATTTAGATTACTTGTTCCTGGTTAAAGTAACACGGTAATTAAATGACGTCGGGCAATGGGGTTGATGTACTTTTTCGTGGAAATGGGCCGATACGGATCGATCGGCACAGTCCTTGGGTGTACCTAATGAAGTGTCTAGTAAATGCACAGATTGGGTCCGTTGTAGGGTTGTCCCCCGTACTAGTATTTTAGTACCGGTGCTAGCGGGGTGTATGGTATATCCTGAAAGAGTCATGGATGCAAAGCATTCTGGGTAATCATTATGTTGCGTTTATAATGTGTTACAGTGCGGATGTTCTCCAGAAATGTGTTTGTCATTCTTGTTAGGTGTGGGTTCACAGTGTGGTGCATATTAGCAAGAGTGTTCAAATTGTTTATATCACAACCGTCAGTGTACTCTGTGTCACCCAGCATGCCTTGCAGTCGTGTTGGTGTGTCTGCGGAAGTCACACACAACATGATACTGGACTGACAAGATGTCTATACGTGTTGTAGAAGGCGTCAAAGGCAATGGCTTCATGGCTTCATGGCTTCATGGCACGCCCTTATTACTGTCACATGGACGACAGCTAGCAGATATTCGCAAGAATGATTGCGGCTCCCTTTGTCTTCTTTATTTTGTGAAATGGGCCAAAATGTCTCTTTGAGTGGTAAAGGTTGCTGACCCCTGGTGGAGATGAAACATATGTTTATTATTGTCATTTAGTCCTTCAATACAATGTTGAACATACTAGACAACTTGTCTTTTAGTAGTAAGTAAACAAACAAAGACTCTTAATTAGTCTGCACTAACATATTGTGTCATTTATACACCTATTATTTTATACACATTATAAAGGACAAACTGTAAAAAATGGATTATTAATCTACTTGTTCATTGACTGTTAATATCAGCTAATTTCTGTTTTAACATGTTCTATCTACACTTCTGTTAAAATGTAATAATCACTTATTCTTCTTTTCTTTGATACTTGACATTAGTTTCGGATGATACCACAAATTTAGGTATGGATCTGATACCAAGTAGTTACAGGATCATACATTGGTCATTGTCAAAGTCCTCTTGTGTCCAGGGACATATTTACTGACTTTATAAACATACTATTTTCAGGTTCAAACACTGATGACATGTATTAAACAAGACAAGAAGCAAGGAATTAAACAGAGACAAAATTAAATTTGGCTAAATTGAGGAGAGACACCTGGACACTGTACAAGGTCTCGCCACGCTCTGGTAAAAGATTATACGCCTTCTCTTTTATTTGGACTTTCTCTGATTACATGCAAACAGGGATTTCTAAGGAACAGGGGGTCGTAAATAGCCATCGCCTTTGATTAAAGTAGTTCAAAGAAAAAGTCATAATACAGTTCAAAGAAGAAGTCGTAAAACTGTTCACAGAAAAGGTCGCCTGGAGGGGGGTCTGGTCCTGTAGTTCTTGGGTCAAGACAAAATCTTTCTGTGGATTACAATACATGAACGAAACATGAAAGAATCATATCACCTTCATGTTGCTTCCCATCCTACACAGTGGACTTTTACAAGCCTTCTTCTTGGTAGGTTCTAAGACGGCTTTTGTCCTCTCGCCGGGAACTCATGGCAACACTAAGTTTTGTGATAACTTAGATACAATTATCCTGACTAATATTAATTTTTAAAAAAAGGAAAAAAAGATGTAATGTCAAAAAAATTGACGTAATCATAGTAGTATCGACTAGATATGTGCCTGTACTTGGTATCACTACAGTG
>NC_084636.1:36162271-36229771 GCF_033978795.1 Nerophis ophidion | reverse complement strand
ATTAATATTAATTCCATTTTACAACTTTTTTTAAACTTTAAAAGAGACCCCAATATTTAGATACAAATGGAATTTTTTTGTCTTAATATTATAAAGTAACATTTCTTAAATGTTTTGCTGCATTTTAACTAATGATGTCCAACAGCATGAGGAAGTGAGAATGAAAGGCGACATTGTTTCTGTAGTTGACAGCTTTTCAGAGCATGATACTGATAAAGCATCTATTTGAGAAGAACAGTAATAAACCATTTTAAAATATATTACTTAAATGCATATTGTTTTTGTTTGTTTTTTATAAACAATATTGTATCTAAAATCCTGTAGGGAGTTTTTTTTTAAAATGAAACGTGTGAGTTTCCTCTCTCATCTTTGCATGGACGTTGACCTGATCACGCAGATAACAACCCACGTAAAAACTTACATAACAACCCAAGTAACAACCAACGTAACAACCCACATAACAACACATGTAACAACCAATGTAACAATGCACATAACAAGCCTTGTAAAAAACTACATAATGCACGTAACAACCCACATTTCACGTAACAAGGTACATAACAACCGACGAAACGACCCACGTAATGACCCACATAACAACCCACGTAACAACCCATGTAACAATGCATGTAACAATCCACACAACAACTCGCGTAGTAACCCACGTAACAATGCACATAACAACCCATGTACCAACCAACATAACAATGGACGTAACAACCCATGTAACAACCAACGTAACAATGCACGTCACAACCAATGTAACAATGCACAAAACAACCTACGTAACAGCCATTGTAACAACCCACATAACTACCCACGTAATGGCTGATGTAACAATGCACATAACAACGCGCGTAACAACCCATGTAACGACCCATGTAAGAATGCACGTAACAACCAACGCAACAATCCACGTACCAATGCACGTAAAAACCCACGGACCAATGCACGTAACAACCCACGTACCAATGCATGTAACAACACACAAAACAACCCACGTAACGACCCACATAACAATGCACGTAACAACCCATGTAACAACCAACGTATCAATGGACGTAACAACCCACGTAAAAACCAATGTAACAATGAACAAAACAACCAACGTAACAACCATTGTAGCAATGCACATAACAACCCACGTAACGACCCATGTAACAATGCACATAACAATGCGCGTAACATTGCACGTAACAACCAACATGACAATGCACGTAACAATAACAACCCACGTAACTACCCATGTAACTACATATGTAACAATGCACATAACGCGCGTAACAACACATGTAACAAACCATGTAACAACACTGAAAACAACCCACGTAACGACCCACAGAACAACTAATGTAACAATGCACATAGCAACGCGCACCTAACAACCCATGTAACGACCCACGTAACAACCCACTTATCAATGCACGTAACAACCCATGCACCAATGCACGTAACAACACACAAAACAACCCACGTACCAACCCACCCGCGTAATGACCCAACTAATAACCCACGTAACAATGCAGATAACAACCCATGTAAAAACCAACGTAACAATGGACGTAACAACCCACGTAACAATCCACGTCACAACCCACGTAAGAACCAATTTAACAATGCATAAAACAACCCATGTAGCAACCATTGTAACAGTGCACATAACAACCCACGTAATTACCCACATAGCTACCCACGTAACGACCAAGGTAAGGATTCACATAACGCGCGTAACATTGCACGTAACAACTAATGTAACACGGCGATGAGGTGGAGACTTGTTCAGGGTGTACAACGCCTTCCGCCTGATTGTAGCTGAGATAGGCACCAGCGACCCCAAAGGGAATAAGCGGTAGAAAATGGATGGATGGAACCAACGTAACAATGCAATAACAACCCATGTAACTACCCATGTAACTACCCATGTAACCACCCATGTAACTACGTATGTAACAACGCGTGTAACAACGTGTGTAACAACGCGTGTAGCAACCCATGTAACAACACAGAAAACATATCACGTAACGACCCACATAACAGATAATGTAACAATGCACATAGCAACGCGCATAGCATCGTGCGTAACGACCCATGTAACAACGCATGTAACAATGCACGTAGCAACCATCATAACAATGCACGTAACAATGCACGTAAAAGTAACAACCCATGTAACTAGCCATGTAAAAATGCACATAACGGCGTGCCGCAGTGGGAGAGTGGCCGTGCGCAACCCGAGGGTCCTTCGTTCAATCCCCACCTAGTACCAACCTCGTCACGTCCGTTGTGTCCTGAGCAAGACACTTCACCCTTGCTCCTGATGGGTGCTGGTTGGCGCCTTGCATGGCAGCTCCCTCCATCAGTGTGTGAATGTGTGTGTGAATGTGGAAGTAGTGTCAAAATCTTTGAGTACCTTGAAGGTAGAAAAGCGCTATACAAGTACAACCCATTTATTATTTATTTATTTATAACAACGTGCGTAACGACCCATGTAACAAAGCACATAACAATGCACATAGCAACCAACGTAACTACCCACATAACAACCCACTTATCAATGCATGTAACAACCAACGTACCAATGCATGTAACAACAAACAAAACAACCCATGTACCAAAGCATGTAACAGTCCATGTAACAACCCACGTAACAAACCATGTAAAAACCCATGTAACGGCCCACGTAACACTGCACGTAACAACCTATGTAACAATGCATGTAAAAATGCACGTAAAAACCCACGTAACGACCCACATAACAACTTGCGTAACAACCAACATAACAATGGACATAACAACCAACATAACAATGGACATAACAACCCACGTAACAAGCAACGTAACTATGCACGTCACAACCCATGTAATGACCCACGTAATGAACCACGTAATGACCCATGTAATGACCCACTTAACAACGCATATAACAATGCACGTAACAACCCACGTAACAACCCATGCAACGACCCACGTAACAGCCAACGTAAAAATGTACATAACAACCCACATAAAATCCAACGTAACAATGTACATAACAACCCACGTAACAACCAACGTAACCCTATGCTGACTAAAGAAGTTAATCTCCATTTAAAAGGGATTAATGCCATTAATTAATCAGATGAGTTAATGTGTTGAATGTGACTGCCTTGATTGGAGTACACACACACACACACACACACACACACACTCACACACACACAGTCACATGTATACACACACACACACACAGGTGGGTGGTAGTCAGGAAGAAGGAGAGCGGCCATCTTGTTCATGGCGGCCCGTTTTGCCCCCCGCCGTGTCTGTGAG
This sequence comes from Nerophis ophidion, assembly GCF_033978795.1. Classification (NCBI taxonomy): domain Eukaryota; kingdom Metazoa; phylum Chordata; class Actinopteri; order Syngnathiformes; family Syngnathidae; genus Nerophis; species Nerophis ophidion. Next base: position 36,226,465 of record NC_084636.1, on the reverse strand, counting down.
GGGAGGTCAATGGCCAAGTAACTTTGGACACGCCCACGTCTGGCCAAAAGTGTCGCCCTGTCAGTCAGAGGTCTTCACGATCACAGCACCTATACGCCAACACCTGACGAGGGCTGCCTCACAAAAGGTCAAAGGTCAGCTTCACAAATGAAAGCTGCCTAAAAATAGATTTTTAACTCCTTTTTTTTGTCTTTGTTTTTGTTGTGCAAATATTTGCATCACAGAATAAATATTACACGGCCTATGATGCAATACATTCACGACAACAATGACATCATCACTACATCACTTGGTAACCATGACAACAGTTATAACTCATGATGACAACAATAATGACGAACATGACAATATTGACCATAATGATGATAATAGTAAAGATGATGATGGTGATCATTTGATAACATTAATCACGAATAAGCGGTAGAAAATGGATGGATGGATGATCATTACAATAATTAAAATGTGATTATCACCATTACTGATATGATAAGCATGATGCTCATAACAATAATAATAATGATGATGATGCAAATCATGATCATTAGAATACGATGATGATAATGATAAAAATGACAAGAATAATTACAATTAAAAATATGACATTTGAAGATGATCATGATAATTCAATAATAAATATAATGATGATGGCAATAAGGATATTAACAATGATAATCATTATAATGCCAATAACAATGATAATTGTGTTGGTGATAATAATGACAGGGATAATTATGATGATGACAATAATAGACATTTAAAATAATAATGAAAATCATGATCAATAGAATAGGATCGTGTTGACAATGATAATGAGAAAACGAACGACGACAATAATTAAACATGATATTTGATGATGACCATGATAAACATGGTAATGATGACAATGAGTACGACAATGATGATGATATTTATAATGATAACGATAATAACAACAATGATAATTATGTTTATGATACTAATGACAAGGATAATGATGAAGACAACAGTGAGGACGATGATAAATGTGATGCTAATAATTTAGTAATAATAATACAACTCACGATGATTAGACTATGATAATGATGACAATGATGAGAATGACAATAACAATTACAATAATTACAAAATATAATGTTTGATGATCATCATGATAATTCAATGATAAATATGATAATGATGACACTGAGGACGACAATGATAATACAATTATAATAATAATAATGAGAATAACAACAATGATGATTATGGTAATGATAACAATGACAAGGATAATGATGATGACGGTAATAATGACAATGATAAACATAATGCTGATCATTTTTAAATATTAATACTAACCATGACAATTAAAATATGATAATGAGGATACAAATGACAATAAGATGACAATAATTACAATAATTAAAATTATGATAACATTTGTTGATGATCTTAATTCAATGATAAACATGAAAATGATGACAATAAGGATGTAATGATAAAGATAATAATTATGATGATCATAAAAAAAAATAACAATGACAATTATGTTGATGATACAAATGACAAGGATAATGATGATGATGATAATGAAAATTATAAACATGATGCTAACAATTTAATAACAATAAAAATCATGACAATACCCATCCATCCATTTCCTACCGCTTATTTTCAATAAAAATCATGACAAGACAAATATAATGCTGACAATGATAAAAATGACAGTAAGGATGACAATTCTAATTATAATAGATATAAATATGGTCATATTTGATGATGATGATCATGATAATTCAATAATAAAATATAATAATGATAATACTGACAATAATTACAATGATAATTATGTTATTGATAATAATGATAAGGATAATGGTGATTATAATAAGGACAATTATAAACATGATATAATTTAATATTAATAACAATTCAAAAATCATGATGATAGGATATGATGATGATGATAATGCGAAATATGACAATGGTAACTACAATAATTAAAATAATGATAGCATTTGATGATGAGCATGGTAATTAAAAAATAAATATAATAATGATGACAATGAAGACGACAATGATAATGATAACAATAATTACGATGTTAATCATAACAGTGATAATCATAATAATAATTAAAACAACAATGATTATTATGTAAATGATAATAATGATAATGATGATGACAATAAGGACAATGATAAACATGATGCTAATAATTTAGTAATGATAAGAATACAAATCATGATAATTAGAATATGACAATGATGATTATGACAATAGGAAAGCCAATGATAACTACAACGATTAAAATGATCATAATAATCAATGATGATCATGATTATTCAATGATTGAATATCATAATGATGACAATGATGATGCAATAATAGTGATAATACCAATGATAATTATCTAAATGATAATATGACAAGGATAATGATGATGATGATGATGATGATGATAATAAGGACAATGATAAACATGATGCTGATAATTTAATAATAATCACTTTCAAAACTCATGATAATTAGACTACAATAATGATGAAAATCATGATAATGACAAAAATGACCATAAGAATAACAACGATAACTACAATAATTCAAATACGATCATGAAGACAATGATCATATTGATAATGATAACGATGACAATGACGATGAAGATGCAATGATAACAATTATGATGATAATGAAAACAATGATTATCAAAATCATGATGATAACAATAAGTATGATGATGAGGATAAATATGTTATTTATGATCATACAATGAATCTATTCATTAGTAACTATGATTATGTTCATTTCAATGATAACTATATTAACAACTATAATATTAAAAGTCATTGAAAAATAATACATGAACCTAATTATAATGATGAGGATATTGTTAGAAAATAATAATTATATGAAATACTCCTCCAAGGATTATTATTGGTATTATTTGTATTTCTGATCATAATTATGACAAAAATGAATGGAATAAAAAATTAATCAATGATAATATCAGTAAATGAGGATTTCAATTCAATGGGAGATAAATGATATTTCTTAACGATTTGTAGATTGTTCTAGAAAGAAAACATGTTTTGTCCAGTAAGTGTCGCCTTTTTGCTGTGAACGCCACACATGACCTTTTGACCTGAGCGGGGATCAGGGGTCAAGCAGCCCAAAGAGGAAGAGGAAGAGGAAGAGGAAGTGTGTGTACAGTACTGCTGAGTGAATATTAATATCAATATGTTTGCAATACACCTCAGCTGCTCTGCTCATGCCTGCGGGACGGCTGCCATGACGACCGTCATTAATGAGGCTGCCATCAATTATTTATCACACGCACACACACACACAGAGAGAGAGAAAGAGAGAGAGAGAGAGAGAGAGAGAGAGGTGCATCATCAGTGGTCACATTGTGCCCCTTAGTGGAGGAAAATCTTCAATGTTCATGTTTGTTCTGTAAAAACAAGTTCTTTATAAATAAGTGGACATCAAACATTTCATAATCTTTCCAAATATTGTGGTTAAAAAATATATATTTGTTGACAATTTAAAATATACATACATATATATATATATATATATACATATATATATATATATATATATATATACAGTATATGTGTATGTACAGTATATACACAGTATGTATGTATATATATATATATATATATATATATATATATATATATATATATATATATATATATACACACAAGTCTAGCCTTAAAAAAGAAACTTGATAATAAATAAGTGATTATTAAAATGTTTGCATAAAATGAAAAACGTGTGTGCTACTGTAATAAATTATAATAAATATGACACTTTTATTACATTTAGCAATTTATTATAGTCATTATTACCGCCTAAAATAAACCATTTTAAATTTTTTGCATTATACAAATACTAATAATGTAATGAATATACAGTACTGTGGTCATATATTAATATATCACATGTATATATAGTCAGTATTTAGTCAGCCAGCGATTGTGCAAGTTCTCCCACTTCAAATGATGACAGAGGTCTGTCATTTTCATCATAGGTACACTTCAACTGGGAGAGACAGAATGAGGGAAAAAGAAATCCAGGAATTCCCATTGTAGGAATTTTAAATAATTTATTTGTAAATTATGGTGGAAAATAAGTATTTGGTCAAGCATTCAAAGCTCTCACTGATGGAAGGAGGTTTTGGCTCCAAATCTCAGGATACATGGCCCCATTCATTCTTTCCTTAACACGGATCAGTCGTCCTGTCCCCTTAGCAGAAAAACAGCCCCAAAGCATGATGTTTCCACCCCCATGCTTCACAGTAGGTGTGGTGTTCTTGGGATGCAACTCAGTATTCTTCTTCCTCCAAACACGACGAGTTGAGTTTATAACAAAAAGTTCTATTTTGGTTTCATCTGACCACATGACATTCTCCCAATCCTCTGCTGTATCATCCATGTATCCATTTTGGAATAAACTCAACACTATATATATATATATATATATATATAGTGCAGGTTTCTGTGGTTTATCGGTTATAGAGTGCACAACACGGCGGTAGAGTGTAATATATGTTTGGCCGGGCTATATCATCCCTACAAGTGTGATTGACACCTCGTCACCTCGGTCCCGCCCTCCTCCCCGCCGTCAGCCAATAAGCTGCCTCCCCTCACCTGCCGCCCACATAGCTGGAAGCTAACATAAGGCGTGGCGGGCGCCCAATCAACAGCCGACGTCCCGCCAAGCGAGCAAGCGGAGGCGCTGACACGGCGACTTGAATTTGAAGGCAGTCACACGTTTGGTGCGAGGAAACACAACAAAAGGGAAGTTGACACGTGTTCCACAACACCCGCACCGAGCGCTGTCAGGTTGCCATGGCGACGAGGAGGCTGACAAAAAGAGCCCGTGATATGACCTTTGACCTCCTATCTAATCAATAGGGATTGTCACGTATTGACCTTTGACCCTGAAATCAATGCAATATGACTCAGTGTCATGTTGAAGGAGACTCCCAGGCGTCCTCATTTAGCGCTAACACCTTCTTTGACAGGAAGTCAATGTGCCACCACGCCATCTACATGTCTATTAGCTACCTGACTTAATGATGCTCATGTGGATGACATCCAGCTTGCCTCCTTGGGCCCCACTCCCACTTTATCAGTCAGTTCTCACAGTTCCTGAAGCATGCCGACGATATAATTATCATGGGGGACTTTAATACTCTTGGCAGGGTCCTTGAGGGTGCATGGGAGTTTGCCCAACCAGTCTACATGTGCTTTGTGAACTTGGAGAAGGCATTCGACCGTGTCCCTCGGGAAGTCCTGTGGGGAGTGCTCAGAGAGTATGGGGTCTCGGACTGTCTTATTGTGGCGGTCCGCTCCCTGTATGATCAGTGTCAGAGCTTGGTCCGCATTGCCGGCAGTAAGTCAGACACATTTCCTGTGAGGGTTGGACTCCGCCAAGGCTGTCCTTTGTCACCGATTCTGTTCATAACTTTTATGGACAGAGTTTCTAGGCGCAGTCAGGGTTTTGAGGGGATCCGGTTTGGTGGCTGCAGGATTAGGTCTCTGCTTTTTGCAGATGGTGTTGTTACGGCTCAGACCCTTGCCAACGGCGCTCATCCGTCTGTGCGCTCCAGTGAGCGCACCTCAGGACACGCCCAGGGACGCGCCTCACGCGTCTCCGCCCTGCAGCAGCCGCCAGCTGCAATTCATTTCCCAGCAATCAACACACCTGTCCTTGATGAGGGATCTGCCTTCTTAAACCTGGACAACCTGCCATTGCTCGCCAGAGTATAGTCTTCTGTTCGAAGTACAGTAAGCCGAGTCCTTCTTGTTATCCCGCTCTCGCTGTGTTTGCCCATCCGTGTTTTCTTGTGTCGTCCCTGCAGTACCCTCCGTAGTCTTTTAAGTCAGCTGTGCGTCTCACCTTTTTCCCTGGATCTCCCTCTAGACTCTGACTGCCTCCCTCAATCCTTGACTCCCCCCGCCTGGACACAGAACTTGTCTATTCGCTCTTGCCCTACGGACATCCGGGTTCCTTTGCTCTCGTCAACACTTTGGTAACACACACCTCAGCTAATCACACACATATCCCCACAGCACATACACTTTTGGATCTCGTCCACACCCATTTCCTTGGTTTATTTTATATTGCTTGATTATTTTATATATATATATATATATATATATATATATATATATATATATATATATATATATATATATATATATATATATATACCTGTATATATGGTTAATATATATATAAAAATAAATCTTTGCACTTTACTGCCACCTCGTGTCAGTCTGCCGTCATCTCCCCATTAGTTAAACACAACATGTTTGGTGCTGATGGCTTCATCTGATCAGGATCTTCAGCTCTCACTGGATCGGTTCGCAGCCGAGTGTGAAGTGACTGGGATGAGAATCAGCACCTCCAAGTCCGAGTCCATTGTTCTCGCTCGGAAAAGGGTGGAGTGCCATCTCCGGGTTGGGGAGGAGACCCTGCCCCAAGTGGAGGAGTTCAGGTACCTCGGAGTCTTGTTCACGAGTGAGGGAAGAGTGAAGAGTGAGATCGACAGGCAGATCGGTGCGGCGTCTTCAGTAAAGCGGACACTGTATCGTCCTACGACTTCCTCACTTGAAGTCAACAGAGTCCAATACTTGCTGTACACAGCTTGGATGGTTACCTCCTTCCCCCTCCTGAAGTGCCGTATGGTCTTCCAGAACAGCTCTGGTGCCGCCCGATAGTCCTTGTCCATGGATTCCCCGAACTGCTCCCACACCCTCTGCTTAGCCTTGTCCACAGCCACGGCCGCTGCCCTTCGGGCTTGTCGGTGCCTTGCAACTGCCTCCGGAGTCCTTTGAGATAACATACCCCGGTAGGACTCCTTCTTCAGTTGGACAGCTTCCCTGACCACCGTTGTCAACCAGGGTGTTCAAGGGTTACCACCCCTTGAGGCACCTAAGGCCTTCTGGCAACAGCTTGGAGCTGCAGCTTTAGCATTAGAGGCTTTGAACATTTCCCATTCCAGTTCAATGTCCCCAACCTCCACAGGGATGGAAGAAAAGTCCCTCCGGACAGAGGACGCCTCCAAACATTCCTAGTTCATCCGAACTCCATGTTTGGGTTTGCCAGGTCTGTCCAGAGTTTTCCCCCTCCATCTGACCCAACTCACCACCAGATGGTGATCAGTTGACAGTTCAGCCCCTCTCTTTACCCGAGTGTCCAAAACGGGGCGGAGAAGATGGTGTGTCTACGTAGCTTTTTCGGGCTGTACCCGGCCCGGGCACCAGGCGCTCGCTGACAAGCCCTGCTCCTAGGCCTGGCTCCTGGGTTTCCTTATGTCTACTGTATATGTCCATTATATCTACTGTATATGTGTTACTGTACATGTCCATTATATCTACTGTATATGTCCATTATATCTACTGTATGTGTCCATTATGTCTACTGTATATGTGTTACTGTACATGTCCATTATATCTACTGTATATGTCCATTATATCTACTGTATGTGTCCATTATGTCTACTGTATATGTCCATTATATCTACTGTATATGTGTTACTGTACATGTCCATTATATCTACTGTATATGTCCATTATATCTACTGTATGTGTCCATTATATCTAATGTATATGTCCATTATGTCTACTGTATATGTTCATTATATCTACTAAATATATGTCCATTATATCTACTGTATACATCCGTTATGTCTACTGTATATGTCCATTATATCTACTAAATATATGTCCATTATATCTACTGTATACATCCGTTATGTCTACTGTATATGTTCATTATATCTACTAAATATATGTCCATTATATCTACTGTATACATCCGTTATGTCTACTGTATATGTCCATTATATCTACTATATATATCCATTATGTCTACTGTACATGTCCATTATATCTACTGTATATGTCCATTATATCTACTGTGTATGTCCATTATGTCTACTGTATATGTATGTTATGTCTACTGTATGTTTATTACATATACATTTACAGTATACATAATAGACATGATGGACATGTACAGTAGACATAATAGACATGATGGAAATGTACAGTAGACATAATACTCATGATGGACATGTACAGTAGACATAAAATACATGATGGACATGTACAGTAGACATAATAGACATGATGGAAATGTACAGTAGACATAATACTCATGATGGACATGTACAGTAGACATAAAATACATGATGGACATGTACAGTAGACATAATAGACATGATGGAAATGTACAGTAGACATAATACTCATGATGGACATGTACAGTAGACATAAAATACATGATGGACATGTACAGTAGACATAATAGACATGATGGAAATGTACAGTAGACATAATACTCATGATGGACATGTACAGTAGACATAAAATACATGATGGACATGTACAGTAGACATAATGGACGTGATGGACATGTACAGTAGACATAATATATATGATTGACATGTACAGTAGACATAATTGAAATGATGGACATGTACAGTAGGCATAGTGGACATGCACAGTACACAAAAAAGACATGATGGACATGTACAGTAGACATAATAGACATGATGGACATGTACAGTTGACATAATATACATTATGGACATGTACAGTAGACATAATATACATGATGGACATGTACAGTAGACATAATATACATGATGGACATGTACAGTTGACATAATATACATGATGGACATGTACAGTAGACATAATATACATGATGGACATGTACAGTAGACATAATATACATGATGGACATGTACAGTAGACATGAAATACATGATGGACATGTACGGTAGACATAATAGACATGATGGACATGTACAGTGGACATAATAGACATGATGGACATGTACGGTAGACATAATAGACATGAAGGACATGTACAGTTGACATAATATACATGATGGACATGTACAGTAGACATAATATACATGATGGACATGTACAGTTGACATAATATACATTATGGACATGTACGGTAGACATGATAGACATGATGGACATGTACAGTAGACATAATAGTCATGATGGACATGTACGGTAGACATAATAGACATGAAGGACATGTACAGTTGACATAATATACATGATGGACATGTACAGTTGACATAATATACATTATGGACATGTACAGTAGACATAATATACATGATGGACATGTACAGTAGACATAATATACATGATGGACATGTACAGTTGACATAATATACATGATGGACATGTACAGTAGACATAATATACATGATGGACATGTACAGTAGACATAATATACATGATGGACATGTACAGTAGACATAATATACATGATGGACATGTACAGTTGACATAATATACATGATGGACATGTACAGTAGACATAATAGACATGATGGACATGTACAGTAGACATAATATACATGATGGACATGTACAGTTGACATAATATACATGATGGACATGTACAGTAGACATAATAGACATGATGGAAATTTACAGTAGACATAATACTCCTGATGGACATGTACAGTAGACATAATATACATGAAATACATGATGGACATGTACAGTAGACATAATATACATGAAATACATGATGGACATGTACAGTAGACATAATATACATGAAATACATGATGGACATGTACAGTAGACATAATATACATGAAATACATGATGGACATGTACAGTAGACATAATATACATGAAATACATGATGGACATGTACAGTAGACATAATATACATGAAATACATGATGGACATGTACAGTAGACATAATATACATGAAATATATGATGATGTGTACAGTAGACAAAATAGACATGATGGACATGTACACTTTAGGGGTTAGCTTCTTGTCTCGTCCTGCTCTCTCTCTCTCTCTGTGTGTGTGTGTGTGTGTGTGTGTGTGTGTGTGTGTGTGTGTGTGTGTGTGTGTGTGTGTGTGTGTGTGTGTGTGTGTGTGTGTGTGTGTGTGTGTGTGTGTGTGTGTGTGTGTGTGTGTGGTCCTCCAGTGATGATGTACTTGGAAGAAACACATTTTTATTTTCTGCCATGACGGCAGGGGTTAGAATCTTGGAAGCGGCTTCGCACTGTGGATAGACGACACGCACCCGTCTGCAATTCATGCAAGGAATATGAAATATAATAATTGTGTTGATTGTCTCAAAAATGTTGACAATAATTGAGTTTAATGGTCAGGGTTCAGGTTTTGGTTAGGACTAGGGATGTGGTTCAGGGTAGACTTTGGTTAGGACTAAGGATGTGGTTCAGGGTAGACTTTGGTTAGGACTAAGGATGTGGTTCAGGGTAGACTTTGGTTAGGACTAAGGATGTGGTTCAGGGTAGACTTTGGTTAGGACTAGGGATGTGGTTCAGGGTAGACTTTGGTTAGGACTAAGGACGGGTACTGAATGCAGTCCTGTCCACCGAATCACGTAAAAGCCAACCGGGCCACGTCACGTCTCAGCCGGGTGTTTCGCATGTCGGCACTGGGCGATCACTCCAGCAGCACTGAGAGCACATTGGGCCCCATGTTGCTAGTGCCATGCTACTGATTAGCATTAGCCATTTCAACACCTCCAGTTGTGTTGAAGATAAAGCACCACTGATAGTCTCACACACACTAGGTGTGGCCATATTATTCTCTGCATTTGACCCATGACCCTTGATCACCCCCTGGGAGGTGAGGGGAGCAGTGGGCAGCAAAGGTGGCCGCGCCCGGGAATCATTTTTGGTGATTTAACCCCCAATTCCAAGTCTTGATGCTGAGTGCCAAGCAGGGAGGTAATGGCTCCCATTTGTATAGTCTTTGGTATGACTCGGTTGGGGTTTGAACTCACAACCTACTCATCTCAGGGCGAACACGCTAGCCCAGTGTTTTTCAAACTTTTTTGAGCCAAGGCACATGTTTTTATTTTTAAGTCCGGAGGCACATCACCAGCAGACAAGGTTAAAAAATGAAACTCCAGCAGGTCGTCGGGCCTTATTTTGAGTTTGTTGTTGTTTTCCAGTGTGTAGTGCTTAAGTTCCTGTCTTGCGCTCTTATTTTGGTGGCCCTTCCTGTTTTGTTGGTGTTCTCCTGAAGCAGCTTCCTGCCTTCATTTGAGTGTTATTCCCCCGCACCTGCTTTCTTTTGGCAAATAAGACTGTTTTAGTTGTGCGGACGCTATCCTTCTTCGTGGGGACATTGTCGATGGTCATGTCATGGACGTCTCGGCTCCACACGCCGTAAGTCTTTGCTGTCGTCCAGTATTCTGTCTTTCTTTACTTTGTGGCCAGTTCAGTTTTACTTTTCTTCTGCATAGCCTTCCCTAAGCTTCAATGCCTTTTCTTGAATTTTGCTTTAAAAATGAGATACCTTTTTATCTGCATATTGTGATCACCACAAACCACGCTTCAAGCAATTAGCTACCTGCTGCCACCTACTGGTATGGAAGAGTATTACATGCTTACTCTGCCCGGCTCTAGACTCAACAACGGCACATTATTTTGCGGATTATAATTACTACTTTGCAAAAAAATGTTTAGATTTACACTAAGACAAACTTTAATGATCCACAAGGGAACATTGCACACATAGTAGCTCAGTTGCAAAGGATGGAAAGGAGGAGGATGGAAAGGATCGTGCACACAAATTAGTATAAAGTAGACTTTAAATGTACCCATTTTTAACCCAATTAGGTGAAATGACATCATCAGCACCGTGGTTGACAAACACTGCTCTAACCACTAAGCCACCGAGCTTACCGTATTTCCTTGAATTGCCGCCGGGGTGCTAATTAATTTAAAACCTCTTCTCACTCCTCCACTTACCAAAGGCATGCGGTAAAGGCAAGCATGCGCTAATTTTTTTAAAACCTCTTCTCAGTCTGGCGTTTACCAAAGGCATGCGGTAAATTTAGGCCTGCGCTTATAAATTTGAGTGTGATGTAAGGATACCATCATGAAAAGCACATTTAATAAAAAAACGTTATTATGGTCTTACTTTTACTTATAAATGAAGTCCATGAACAGCTCCTTCTGAACAAAAGCATCAATACCTCGTTATTGAAGTCTTCCTTATCTTTCTTCAGTTTTAAAAGTCTCTCTGTCTCGATGGAGATCTTCCTTTATTACTTCCTGCTTCCATTGAAAGTCCAGTTTAGAAAACTGTTTTATTTTAGATATGTAATCCTCCATGTTAAAAGTGCAAGCGAGAGGAAAAAATGAACGATCGCTGCTTGTTGTCACTTCTTCTGCAGCCGAGTAGTCGCAAGAAGGATCACTAGCGCCCTCTACCACCAGGAGGCGGGAGTCATTTAATGACTCATATTTGACACACGCAGCTACGGTATATTAATAAAACATAGCTGCTTACTGTTCTTTTTTGCATATTCAATAGCTTGGACCTGAAATCCTACTGAATAGCTCTTAATTTTCTTCCCTTTATGCGATTTCAAATGATTGAAATCAGCCTCCTCCATTTTGAAAATGACGTGACGTGACGAGTTTGACCCGGCGGAAATTCTAGGCATATGCTAATTATTTGGCGAAATGAGTTTGACCCGGTGGAAACTCTAGACAGGCGCAAATAAAAATAATATTTTGCGAAACGAGTTTGACCCGGCGTTAATCCTGATTCTGCAGTGATGCTAAGCATGCGCTAATTGTTTTGCAAAACGAGTTTGACCCGGCAGTAATTCTAGTCAGGCGCATACTATATACCCGGCGGCAATTCAAGAAAATACGCAATTTTTTTAAATGTTGCAATAAAATGATGAAAAACAAGAATATTACTCAACAGGCCCAGAAGTACCCTTGAGTGCCGGGATATGGGGCGGTATAGCTCGGTTGGCAGAGTGGCCGTGCCAGCAACTTGAGGGTTCCAGGTTCGATCCCCGCTTCCGCCATCCTAGTCACTGCCGTGGTGTCCTTGGGCAAGACACTAGAGCCAGCTGCTCCCAGTGCCACCCACACTGCTGGCAATGGAACTTACATATTGGCTTTCACTATGCAAAGCACTTTGAGTCACTAGAGAAAAGTGCTATATAAATACAATTCACTATGGGTTGAATTATGAACGGTACCCATCTCTAATAGGGACTACTTTGGGGTTGGGGCCTGACTGGTTGAGGGTTGAATTTACCGGTTGCTATCATTATTAGCTTTAGGTTTAGCGTTAGCCTGGCCGCTGCGTGAAGCACTACATCGCCAGTCAGGCTGCGGAATAAACCCACAAAGCAAAGGAGATAACACAGGCCTTAATATTCATGCACAAATATTTATGTCTTAGCATTTCTCTCAATACATATCAGGATGAATCATTAATTAGGCGCAGAAGAATTCCGCCCGCATGAATAAGTCATGTGGCATAAATATTCAGCGCGCGGTGGTGTGGTGTGGCGTGGTAATTGAAGTTGTGTACAGTCAAAGACGTGTTAGCCGCATCAATATTGCATCGGTCCGGGAACACGCCAATTAGCGCGCCATTAGCGCCTGCGTGGTGACACGTGATGTCTTTAGGCGCACGCTGGCGTCCTCGCATTTCGCCGCTAGTCCCTGGATGCTGTCCCTAATGGAGTGGCCTGCCGTCGCAAACAAAGCCAAGTTTGGAGCCGGGCGAATGCGGTAGAGCTCCCACTTACTGAGAGCTTCCATGAGACGGCAAGGGAAAGAGATGTCATGTGGATCAATAATGCATTGTGGGTAGTGTCGAAGCTGGCTGCTTTACATCAAATACACATTGTCAACACTCAAATTAGCGCCCGGCAACGTTTTAACGCCTGCAACACCCGCCTCTGTGCCAACAACTCCCCGCACTAGTCCAGGCTGCAAGTTAACTCCTAGTCCTTCTAAGGCTGCAAGTTAACTCCCCGCACTAGTCCAGGCTGCAAGTTAACTCCCCGCACTAGTCCAGGCTGCAAGTTAACTCCCCGCACTAGTCCAGGCTGCAAGTTAACTCCCCGCACTAGTCCAGGCTGCAAGTTAACTCCCCGCACTAGTCCAGGCTGCAAGTTAACTCCCCGCACTAGTCCAGGCTGCAAGTTAACTCCCCGCACTAGTCCAGGCTGCAAGTTAACTCCCCGCACTAGGCCAGGCTGCAAGTTAACTCCCCGCACTAGTCCAGGCTGCAAGTTAACTCCCCGCACTAGTCCAGGCTGCAAGTTAACTCCCCGCACTAGTCCAGGCTGCAAGTTAACTCCCCGCACTAGTCCAGGCTGCAAGTTAACTCCTAGTCCTTCTAAGGCTGCAAGTTAACTCCCCGCACTAGTCCAGGCTGCAAGTTAACTCCCCGCACTAGGCCAGGCTGCAAGTTAACTCCCCGCACTAGTCCAGGCTGCAAGTTAACTCCCCGCACTAGTCCAGGCTGCAAGTTAACTCCCCGCACTAGTCCAGGCTGCAAGTTAACTCCCCGCACTAGTCCAGGCTGCAAGTTAACTCCTAGTCCTTCTAAGGCTGCAAGTTAACTCCCCGCACTAGTCCAGGCTGCAAGTTAACTCCTAGTCCTTCTAAGGCTGCAAGTTAACTCCCCGCACTAGTCAACACTGCGAGTTAACTCCCCGCACTAGTCCAGGCTGCAAGTTAACTCCTAGTCCTTCTAAGGCTGCAAGTTAACTACCCACACTAGTCAACACTGCGAGTTAACTCCCCACACTAGTCCAGGCTGCAAGTTAACTCCTAGTCCTTCTAAGGCTGCAAGTTAACTACCCACACTAGTCAACACTGCGAGTTAACTCCCCACACTAGTCCAGGCTGCAAGTTAACTCCTAGTCCTTCTAAGGCTGCAAGTTAACTCCCCACACTAGTCCAGGCTGCAAGTTAACTCCTAGTCCTTCTAAGGCTGCAAGTTAACTCCCCGCACTAGTCCAGGCTGCAAGTTAACTCCCCGCACTAGTCCAGGCTGCAAGTTAACTCCTAGTCCTTCTAAGGCTGCAAGTTAACTCCCCGCACTAGTCCAGGCTGCAAGTTAACTCCCCGCACTAGTCCAGGCTGCAGGTTAACTCCTAGTCCTTCTGAGGCTGCAAGTTAACTCCCCGCACTAGTCGAGGCTGCAGGTTAACTCCTAGTCCTTCTGAGGCTGCAAGTTAACTCCCCGCACTAGTCGAGGCTTCAAGTTAACTCCTAGTCCTTCTAAGGCTGCAAGTTAACTCCCCGCACTAGTCCAGGCTGCAAGTTAACTCCTAGTCCTTCTGAGGCTGCAAGTTAACTCCCCGCACTAGTCCAGGCTGCAAGTTAACTCCTAGTCCTTCTGAGGCTGCAAGTTAACTCCCCGCACTAGTCCAGGCTGCAGGTTAACTCCTAGTCCTTCTGAGGCTGCAAGTTAACTCCCCGCAATAGTCGAGGCTGCAAGTTAACTCCCCGCACTAGTCCAGGCTGCAGGTTAACTCCCCGCACTAGTCCAGGCTGCAAGTTAACTCCTAGTCCTTCTGAGGCTGCAAGTTAACTCCCCGCACTAGTCCAGGCTGCAGGTTAACTCCTAGTCCTTCTGAGGCTGCAAGTTAACTCCCCGCACTAGTCCAGGCTGCAAGTTAACTCCCCGCACTAGTCCAGGCTGCAGGTTAACTCCTAGTCCTTCTGAGGCTGCAAGTTAACTCCCCGCACTAGTCGAGGCTTCAAGTTAACTCCTAGTCCTTCTAAGGCTGCAAGTTAACTCCCCGCACTAGTCCAGGCTGCAAGTTAACTCCTAGTCCTTCTGAGGCTGCAAGTTAACTCCCCGCACTAGTCCAGGCTGCAAGTTAACTCCCCGCACTAGTCCAGGCTGCAAGTTAACTCCTAGTCCTTCTAAGGCTGCAAGTTAACTCCCCGCACTAGTCCAGGCTGCAAGTTAACTCCTAGTCCTTCTGAGGCTGCAAGTTAACTCCCCGCACTAGTCCAGGCTGCAAGTTAACTCCCCGCACTAGTCCAGGCTGCAGGTTAACTTCTAGTCCTTCTGAGGCTGCAAGTTAACTCCCCGCACTAGTCCAGGCTGCAGGTTAACTTCTAGTCCTTCTGAGGCTGCAAGTTAACTCCCCGCACTAGTCCAGGCTGCAAGTTAACTCCTAGTCCTTCTGAGGCTGCAAGTTAACTCCCCGCACTAGTCCAGGCTGCAAGTTAACTCCCCGCACTGGTCCAGGCTGCAGGTTAACTCCTAGTCCTTCTGAGGCTGCAAGTTAACTCCCCGCACTAGTCGAGGCTTCAAGTTAACTCCTAGTCCTTCTAAGGCTGCAGGTTAACTCCTAGTCCTTCTGAGGCTGCAAGTTAACTCCCCGCACTAGTCAAGACTGCGAGTTAACTCCCCGCACTAGTCCAGGCTGCAAGTTAACTCCCCACACTAGTCCTGCTGAGGCGAGACTGCAAGTATCCAAAGTGTGTTTGAAACTAGTCTCCCAGAAAGAAATACAAGACAGGTGCAATCAAAGAGCAAACAGGTGAAATGTAGCCAGAAAAAGTTGCAATTTGGACACAAATGACATAAAACTGCTATTTTATTCTGTTAAAAAAATGATGAAAGTGATTATCAATGGTTGAAACTGAAGTTAATCAAGAGATTAGAACTTTGAAAATTAAAATAATATAAAGGGATAAGCGGTAGAAAACGGATGGATGGATATATTGATACATGATTGATTTTTTTCAACAAATGATATGTGGGGGTGCAGGTAGCCTTTTGGGGCCCCGGGACCTTTAGTGTCATTGTTCAAAGTATAATAATGAATCAAAATTGATGATGTTATGAATTGTTGACATGTTTAAGGCTACAATTACTTTACATCAAATATTACACTTTAAAAAAAAATGTTGAGAAAAATGTTGCATATTTTGTGTTTTTGTCCTAAAAAAAAAAGCAAAAACATAAAAATAAAAAGTTTGATTGCAACAGATTGTTCTGAATTTAATACATTTACGTTTTGAAAGTAAAAAAAAAAAAAATATATATATATATATATATACATATATATATATATGTATGTATGAATTATTTCTAAGACTTTATTGACTGAGACCCTTTTGGGTCCCCGGGACCTTTAGTGTCATGTTTAATTGTCATTGTTGAAAGTATAATAATGAATCAAAATCGATGATGCATCGAATTATTGACATGTTTAATACTCCAATTACTTCACATAATTAGTTTCACTTTGAAAAATGTTTTGGGTTTTTTTTTGGGGGGAAAAAATGGTGAAAAACATAAAAATAAATACAAGATTGTTCTGAAGTTGATCAATAGCTGTAGAAGTGTTGAAAGTAAAAAAAAAATATTGATATTATTTTAAAGACTTTAATGACTGAGACCCTTTTGGGTCCCCAGGACATTTAGCATTCACCAGGATTGAGGGAAAGTCTAATAGTGAATATAAATATTGTATTGTATTGGTTTAGAAGACACATTCTTTCATTTCTCAGTGTGGAAATGATTTGAAAAGCCCTGATGGCAGTTAAGGGTGATCAATGCTAACCATGTAGCGACTCTATCTTCAACACGTCGACCAACTTTTGGGAGAACTTTGATTTTTGTCGACCTTTGTCTCATTAATGTCTAGATTAGTGAGCCATGTGGAGCGATGACGCAAGATAGGCAATGCTAACGACAGAGCTAACGCTTGCAGCCGAGTTTTTGTGAATCAACTTCCAGGTGTGGTTTCGGCCCATGGAAGCCCAGTTCTAACCTAAAAAGAACTGAGGATGTGGATGTGTTGTAGTGGCCGGGTGAATACAGTTAAAACAAAACCATATAGGATGAAAGAAGTGACTATATTCATGTCTCTAAATGTGTTAAAAACATACTTTGAAGGTCGTAAACACTTTTTATAAAAATATTACTTATTAATAAGTCAAATAGAAATATTTGTGAATGTGAATGAGCGCAAATAAATATGTTTTTTTCTTAGTGATTTAGCAAAGTTGAGCTAAGAAAGTTGTATGACTTTGACTTTATCTTATGTTTATTTACTGTTAAAAATAATGCAAACATGTTATCTCCTGTTTAGTTCTGATTATAACTAAATAAGACCTTCAAAAAAATATCAATATGGGCATTCCTCCCCAACCTGCAGTATCGTCCCAAGTGTGGCTGCTTGATTCCTGCCTGCACTGCGCCTGCGTGGCCAGCAGATGGCGGCAGAGAGCTTGCTGCTCCTTGTAACGCGCAGCCGTGCGTGACGTCATGCTGACCCACCACACATGAAAACGTCTTTAATGTTCCTAAATGTGGCACATTAAGTCGTGTGATGTTCTCGGATGATGAAATATTCATTTCAACAAAGTTGCTGCTTTTAAAAAGTATTTCTTTCATGTGGGAGCTGGAGGCCATCTTTCTTTCATGAGCGCGCACGGACCGCCGCGTGCACGCACGCGCGTTCCACTCGGGACCGCCGCGTGCACGCGCATGTAAAGCAACACACGTCTGGCTCACGAAGACTTGGGTCGGACTCAAACAACAACACTATTCCATACATCCTTCAAATACTATTTTCATCTAAAAAAAAAGAAAAAAAAATATTTATTTAAATTTTAAAAATACTATTCATTTGTTAAAATACTATTCATTTAAAAAAATTGTATTTATTTTTTAAAAATACTATTCACTTGTTAAAATACTATTCATTTTAAAAAATAGTATTTATTTTTTAAAAATACTATTCACTTGTTAAAATACTATTCATTTAAAAAAATAGTATTTATTTTTAAAAAATACTATTCACTTGTTAAAATACTATTCATTTTAAAAAATAGTATTTATTTTTTAAAAATACTATTCACTTGTTAAAATACTATTCATTAAAAAAATAGTATTTATTTTAAAAAAATACTATTCACTTGTTAAAATACTATTCATTTGAAAAAAGAGTATTTATTTAAAAAAATGTGTATTTATTAAAAAAATACTATTCATCTGTTAAAATACTATTCGTTTAAAAAAGTAGTATCACATAAAAAAATACTATTCGTTAAAATACTATAAAAAAATAAATAGTATTTTTTTCAAAACATACTATTTATTTAAAAAATACTATTCATTTGATGAAATTCTAATCATTTAAAAAATAGTATTTATTTAAAAAATACTATTTATTAAAAAAATACTATTCATTTGTTAAAATATTATTCATTTAAAAAAATAGCATTTATTTAGCAAATAGTATTTATTTAAAAACGATACTATTTATTTTTAAAAATACTATTCATTTGTTAAAATACTATTCATTAAAAATAGTATCTATTAAAATATACTATTTACAAAAATACTATTAATTTGTTAAAATACTATTCATTTAAAAAATAGTATTTATTTAAAAAGATATATATACTATTCATTTGTTAAAATACTATTCATTTAAAAAAATAGTATTTATTTTAAAACTATTTATTTAAAAAAATAATATTCATTTGTTAAAAAACTATTCATTAAAAAAATTGTTTTATTTAAAAAAAATAATATTTATTTAAAAAAATACAATTTTTTTGGTTAAAATACTTTTAATTTTTAAAAAAATATTTATTTTTAAAAAGTACTATCTATTTTTAAAAAATACTATTCATTTGTTAAAATACTACTCATTTAAAAAATTGTTTTATATAAAAAAAATACTATTGATTTAAAAAATACTATTTTAAGAAAAAATACTATTCATTTAAAATATTATATTCATTTGTTAAAATACTATTATTTAAAAAATACTATTTATTTAAAAAAAATATTTATTTTAAAGAAAATAATATTCATTTGTTAAAATAGATTCGAAGAATGCCAATGATTTTGATGGATTGTCGTTCCCTCACTTCCTGTTGGAGTGGAAGCCCTGTTGTTATTGAATAGTACATTCTAGAAATAAAGGTCAATTATTGACTGCAAGAACCATGTTTGTTTTCTTCTTCACGTGTGACCTGAAGGGGTTCTTGTGGAGGAGAAGGACTTTATTTCTTTTATATCTTGTGGAGGAGAAGGACCTTATTTCTTTTATATCTTGTGGAGGAGAAGGATCTTATTTCTTTTATATCTTGTGGAGGAGAAGGACTTTATTTCTTTTATATCTTGTGGAGGAGAAGGATCTTATTTCTTTTATATCTTGTGGAGGAGAAGGACTTTATTTCTTTTATATCTTGTGGAGGAGAAGGACTTTATTTCTTTTATATCTTGTGGAGGAGAAGGACTTCATTTCTTTTATATCTTGTGGAGGAGAAGGATCTTATTTCTTTTATATCTTCTCCCATATTCATCTGCTGAGAAAGTAGACTTGCTATCTTGCAACACTATTCAAGTTATAGCAGTAGAGCAGATAATCGCCAGCTAGCTACTATAGTGTTCAAACTAGGGTGCTAATTGCTACCTGGCCGTTGGAGCGCTAATCGCTAGCTGGGCACTGGGGCGCTAATTGCAAGCTGGCAACGAGAACACAGATTTCTAGCTGCAACCAACACGCTAGTCAGAAGCTGACACTTAGAGTGTTAAACGCTAGCTAACAACTAGTGCGCTAATTGCTAGTTTGCAACTAGATCACTAATTGCAAGCCGGCGACTGACGCACTAATCGCTAGCTGACAACCAGAACGCTGATTGCTACCTGGTTACCGGAGCGCTAATTGCTAGCTGGCAACTAAAGCACTAATTAGAAGCTGGTAACTAAAGCGCAAATTGCTAGCTGGCAACTAGAGTGCTCGTTGCTACCTTGCGACTGTCACACTGATTGCTAGCTGGTAACCAGAGTGTTAATTGCTAGCTGGCAACTGAAGTGCTAAATGCTGGCTGGAAACTAGTGCACTAATTTCTGGCTGGTGACTTGTGTGTTAATTGCTAGCTGGCAACTAGAGTGCTAATTGCTACCTTGTGACTGCCACACTGATTGCTAGCTGGCAACCAGAGTGTTAAACGCTAGCTGGCAACTGAAGTGCTAATTGCTAGCTGGAAACTAAAGAGCTAATTAGAAGCTTGCACCTAGAACGCTAATTGCTAGCTGGCTACTAGAGTGCTATTTGCTACTTTGCGACTGCCACACTGATTGCTAGCTGACAACTGAAGTGCTGATTGCTATCTAGAAACTAGTGCACTCATTTCTGGCTGGCAACTAAAGCGTTAATTGCTAGCTGGCAAATAGAGTGTTAAATGCTCGCTGACCAAGAGAGTGTTAGTTGCTAGCTGGTAACTAAGGAGCTAATAGTTTGCTGACAATTAGTGTGTTAAATGCTAGCTCGCAACTAGTCTGCAAATCGCTAGCTGACAACTTAAGCACTAATCGCTTGTTTGCAACTAGAGCGTTAATTGCTAGCTGGCAACTAAAACGTTCATTCCTAACTGGAATCTAGGGTGCTAAATGCCAGCTGGCAATTAAAGCGCCAATTGTTTTTTGGCGACTGCCGCACTATTTTTTTAGCTGGCAACTAGTGCGCTAATTGCTATCTGGCAACTAGAGGGTGAATCGCTAGCTTGCAACTAAAGTGCTAATTGATAGCTGGCTACTAGTTCTCAAATTTCTGGCTTGCAACGACAACACTGCTAAACGCTAGCAGGAAACTACAGGGGCTCAAATGGCTAGCTGGCAACTGGCGCAGTAATTGTTAGCTGGCAACTAGAGTGCTAATTGCTACTTGGCAATGATTTCATCTTTAAAATATTCCAAAGTACATTAAAGAAACTAGCCATGGCCTCCAGTTGCACTTTCTGACCCCTGCTGGCTAAGAAAAATGGATGCTATTAATGTTTGTAGGCATGTTCAAATGCTAACATGTGTCATGTACCAAAGCAAATTACTCTGAAGTGTGCCTGAAAAAGTGGTTAAAATGCTAGCATGCTAACATGTGTCATGTACCAAAGCAAATTACTCTGAAGTGTGTACCTGAAAAAGTGGTTAAAATGCTAGCATGCTAACAGCTAACGTGTGAAGTACCAAAACAAATTGCTCTGAAGTGTGTACCTGAAAAAATGTTTAAAAAGTGTGTTTAAAATGCTAGCATGCTAACAGCTAACATGTGTCAAAACACAAAACTAATTACTCTGAAGTGTGTACCTGAAAGACGTGTTTAAATAGCTAGCATGCTAACAGCTAACATGTGAAGTACCAAAACAAATTGCTCTGAAGTTTGTACCTGAAAATGTGTTTAACATGCTAGCATGCTAACAGCTACCATTTTGTCAAGTACCAAAACAAATAGCTCTGAAGTGTGTACCTGAAAAGTGTGTTTAAAATGCTAGCATGCTAACAGCTAACATGTGTCAAAACACAAAACTAATTACTCCGAAGTGTGTACCTGAAAGACGTGTTTAAATAGCTAGCATGCTAACAGCTAACATGTGAAGTACAAAAACAAATTACTCTCGAGTTTGTACCTGAAAATGTGTTTAACATGCTAGCAGCTACCATTTTGTCAAGTACCAAAACAAATTGCTCTGAAGTGTGTACCTGAAAAGTGTGTTTAAAATGCTAGCATGCTAACAGCTACCATTTTGTCAAAACACAAAACTAATTACTCTGAAGTGTGTACCTGAAAGACGTGTTTAAAATGCTAGCATGCTAACAGCTAACATGTGTGAAGTACCAAAACAAATTACTCTGAAGTGTGTACCTGAACATGTGTTTAACATGCTAGCATGCTAACAGCTACCATTTTGTCAAGTACCAAAACAAATTGCTCTGAAGTGTGTACCTGAAAAGTGTGTTTAAAATGCTAGCATGCTAACAGCTAACATGTGTCAAAACACGAAACTAATTACTCTGAAGTGTGTACCTGAAAGACGTGTTTAAAAGGCTAGCATGCTAACAGCTAACATGTGAAGTACCAAAACAAATTAGTCTGAAGTTTGTACCTGAAAATGTGTTTAACATGCTAGCATGCTAACAGCTACCATTTTGTCAAGTACCAAAACAAATTGCTCTGAAGTGTGTACCTGAAAAGTGTGTTTAAAATGCTAGCATGCTAACAGCTAACATGTGTCAAAACACGAAACTAATTACTCTGAAGTGTGTACCTGAAAGATGTGTTTAAAAGGCTAGCATGCTAACAGCTAACATGTGTCAAAACACAAAACAAATTACTCTGAAGTGTGTACCTGAAAGATGTGTTTAAAATGCTAGCATGCTAACAGCTAACATGTGTGAAGTACCAAAACAAATTAGTCTGAAGTTTGTACCTGAAAATGTGTTTAACATGCTAGCATGCTAACAGCTACCATTTTGTCTAGTACCAAAACAAATTGCTCTGAAGTGTGTACCTGAAAAGTGTGTTTAAAATGCTAGCATGCTAACAGCTAACATGTGTGAAGTACCAAAACAAATTACTCTGAAGTGTGTACCTGAAAAGTGTGTTTAACATGTTAGCATGCTAACAGCTACCATTTTGTCAAGTAGCAAAACAAATCTCCAGACACTAAGTTAGCGTCTTCCATGAAAGGGACCCCGCTGGTCTGAGGAGATCAGAAGTAGCGAGATGAAGACTTTGGGGTCTCCTCTGAGGACAAGCAGTAAATAGAAAAGTGTGTCTGACAAAGTTGTTGTTGGCTTAAGACCTTCCCTGGGTACCTCGTTAGGGTCTTCTGCTGACTCACTAATCACTCCTTTGATTGACAGGCCTTCAGCTTGATGTACTTGAGTGGGGACACAAGGCCGGGGGGGGGGCGGGGCCACCATTAATGAGCCCCCCTGCCACCATTAATGAGCCCCCCCGCCACTTCTCCAATTTAGACTTCATCTTCCCAAGAAGGACTTTGGACAGTCTCGTGCACTTGTGGGCGGAGTCAATGATGATTGGAGCTATGAGCTGCTATTGTTATGACGTGTCAACTCATGGTGCGATACTTGTGTCGACTCCAGCCTGGAATCTTCCACCAACACACTCAATAACTCCACGCTGATGTAGTGAAAGTGAAACAATAGAACAAGAATGTCAGTTATTACCACTAAGAATAGTTGTATTTATATTATAAAAGTGACAAATGTTGATTGGACTAATCAGTGAACAATCATTTGGAGCAAAAATGAAGTTATTTTCACTTCCAATCATCAAAAGAGGAAATACATTGTCAGCCCGTCTAACACTTGCAGGGAGCACACTTGTCCACACGATGGCGACACACACACACACACACACACACACACACACACACATCCAACAACACACTACGTGACTCGTCTGATTGACTTTGATGTTTACTATTCGTGATTATTGGACTGATATCACCAGCGATAGTTAGACTGATATCACCAGCGATAGTTAGACTGATATCACCAGCGATAGTTAGACTGATATCACCAGCGATAGTTAGACTGATATCACCAGCGACAATTAGACTGATATCACCAGCGATAATCAAACTGATATCACCAGTGATAATTATACTGATATCACCAGTATATTAGACTGATATCACCAGTGATTATTAGACTGATATCACCAGTGATAATCAGACTGATAACACCAGCAATAATCAGACTGATATCACCAGCGATAATTAGACTGATATCACCAGTGATAATTAGACTGATATCACCAGTGATAATCAGACTGATATCACCAGCGATAATAGTGATAATTATAGACTGATATCACCAGCAATAATAAGACTATATCACCAACGATAATTACACTGATATCACCAGCGATAATTAGATTGATATAAACAGCGATAATTAGACTGATATCACCAGTGATAATTATAGACTGATATCACCAGCAACAATTAGACTGATATCAGCAGTTATAATTACACTGATATCACCAGCGATAATTACACTGATGTCACCAGCAATAATTAGACTGATATCACCAGTGTTAATTATTGACTGATATCACCAGCGATAATCAGACTGATATCACCAGCGATAATCAGACTGATATCACCAAAGAAAATTACACTGATATCACCAGCGTTAATTACGCTGATATCGCCAGCAATAATTAGACTGATATCACCAGCGATAATTAGACTGATATCACCAACGATAATTACACTGATATCACCAGCGATAATTAGACTGATATAAAGAGCGATAATTAGACTGATATCACCAGCAATAATTAGACTGATATCACCTATAATCGTTGTAAACTGATATCACCAGCAATAATTAGACTGATATCACCAGTGATAAATAGCCTGATTTCACAAGCGATAATTAGACTGATATAACCAGCGATAATCAAACTGATATCACCAGTGATAATTACACTGATATCACAAGCTATAATTAGACTGATATCACCAGTGTTAATCATTGACTGATATCACCAGCAATATTCAGACTGATATCACCAGCAATAATTAGACTGATATCACTTGTGATAATCAGACTGATATCACCAGCGATAATTATAGACTGATATAACCAGCAATAGTTAGACTGAAATCACCAGAAAAAATTAGACTGATATCACCAGCGATAATTACACTGATATCACCAGCAATAATTACACTGGTATCACCAGTGATAATCAGACTGATATCACCAGCGATAATCAAACTGATACCACCAGCAATAATTAGACTGATATCACCAGTGATAATTGGACTGATATCACCAGTGATAATCAGACTGATACCATCAGCAATTATTAGACTGATATCACCAGTGATAATCAGACTGATATCACCAGCGATAATTAGACTGATATCATGACTGATAATTAGACTGATATCACCAGCGATAATCAGACTGATACCACCAGCAATTATTAGACTGATATCACCAGCGATAATCAGACTGATATCACCAGTCGTTTGTATCCCTGACAGTAAGAGAGTACAAGTTGTCACATAAGTATTATAAATGATGATATCATGTTCATGGTTACATCAAATCTCTCTTTTTATGGACAGATCGGAGGTTAAATTGAAGCATGATTTAAAGTAGTTGTGTGTAAATACTAAGTTGTGTGTAGATACTAAGTTGTGTGTAAATACTAAGTTGTGTGTAAATACTAAGTTGTGTGTAAATACTAAGTTGTGTGTAGATACTAAGTAGTGTGTAAATACTAAGCACTTTGTTCAACATGTAGTCACTACTTATACAGCTCACATCTCTTTTCATCAAGTATCTTTTATGTAGAATTAACACGATGCACTTTTTACTTTTTATTTAAAAGTTTTGGCTAAAAACGATCAATGTAACCTGCTACTTCACCCATGTTGACTGTTAGCATGCTAACGTTAGCATGTTGACTTTTGCAGCCAAACACCTCAGAGGCAACTTTTATTTCATTAAAATAATTGTATTGACATGTTTTATTAATAAATATGCGCATATATTCATCACCATTAGTATTATACTACAGTAGTAGTACTATTTTAATATACAGCACCCATTTAATTGGTGATTTTCACCCAGTCATTTCTCAGGTAACACTACCATGTGTGGCCGCTAGAGGGGGCTGGAGACCAGCACTATAACTTGCACTGTTGTTGAAGGACTGATCAATAAGAGTAACGAAGTACTTAAAAAAAATAGCGCATTTTCATGTTGTAATTATATATACAATATATATATATGTACATATATATACAGTATAAATATATACATGTATATATTAATACATATATTTATATAAACAAATATATATATATGTGTGTGTGTGTGTGTGGTATTGTTTTAGTCCAAATACTACTCGAGTGCATTGAGTTGGGCCGTGACGTCATCGTTATGTAGGGACTTGCCCGCCCCCTGGGGGGGTGGGTGGGGGGGGGTCTCCTGCTCCTCGCTAGGAGTGGGCGATACTGTAACGTTTGGTATCGATCCGATAACGAGACAATGCCGGTGTTGCAATACAGTAAAAAAAATCAAATAATAATAATATTTTCGGCATATAAAACAAAATGATTTCCAGTACTTCTCAACAAATACATTTGTGAGCAATTAAACAGTATTTATAATGTAGAAGATCATTAAAAAAAATTGTTATTTTGGAAATAATTGCATCATTTGGTTAAATTGTCTTATTTAGGTCACAATTAGAGTTGGTGTGATACCATCTTGTTTGAACACCAATACACACATTCAAGGCAAATATCACATCAGAGGTCTAGAAAATATATGTAAGTATTGGCCTCAGATCAAAACAAACATTTGAAGTATCGCCCATCCCCACGTCATTCGACATGGTTGATATTTGGATCGATCCAACCACTCCTCCCTCCCCCCCAACGCCGTAAATGTTGGTATCGACCCAATAACAAGTCGAACCTCCCCCCTCCCCACAAACTATTGTAGACAAAGAAAACAAAATGACATACAACACCTTTTACAACGTATAATTACAATAGTAATGCACGATATAATTGCAGTATCACTGAACACTTATTGTGGGTATAATTGCATCATTTTGTTTCACAGAAAAAAATGTTTAAAATAACTTAAAATAAAATGTAAGTATCGGCTTTAAATCAAAACAAACATTTCAAGTACCGCTAATCGCCGAACGGTAACTTGTTGGTATCGAATTTGTCGACATTTGAATCGATCCACCCACCGGAACTCCTCGCCCCTGCCAGCCCCGCCCCCCTGTGATAAAGCCCAGGGTACGTGAAGGCAGCACCAAGGCAGCACAAGTATAAAAGTCCAGGGTACGTGAAGGCAACACAAGTAGAAGACTAACGAGGACGTCTCTCCGCCGCCACCTTTCTTTCAGGCCCGCCGACTCGCTCCGTCTTCGGCAGCTGGAGCTCCGCCGAGCCGAGGAGTCAACGTCCTGGCCGCGGGAGGAGCAGCTCTCACAGCCGCCTTCAGAGCACTTTGGCCGGGGGAGTTTCTAAGGAGGTAAGTTTGCTGCTTTGTTAGTGCGGCCACTTTGTTTACACTCAGGAATATTTGTGTTTACTACTCCCACTATTTTCCTGTACTAGTACCACTACAACTACTTTGTTGCACTAGTAGTACTTTGTTGTACTTGTAGTACTTTGTTGTTGACTCCTGTCAACATGCAAGTGACTGACATCCACATCTGCTTTGCTTCTCATTACTTTCACAGTCTACTCCCTTTATCACCTCTTTTCTACATCGAAACTTATGCTAGCAGGTCCCTAGGATACATTTCACAACAGCAATATATATAGAAACTCTGAATAATACATCAAGTTTAAACAAACAAACTCTAGCTGCGCCTACAATTAAGTGTCGTAAAGAAAGAGGTGTCATTTTAATTAATGCGATCGCTCCACTCGCGTGTTCTCAATGATTACCAACACATTTCCCCCAAAATAAATAGGAAAACTGAATAATACGTCAAATCCAAACCCACATAAGCCTCGCTCAGCCGTGACTACATGTGTGTGTTGTAAACAAAAGCGTGTCATTTAGTTAATACGATCGTTCCTCCTGCAGGTTATTTGTGATAACTGACACATTTCACAATGTAAATTATTAGGCGGAATCTTAATAATAAATGAAGTCTAAAACCATGTAACGCTTGCTAAACTGCGGCTAGGTTTGTGTGTCGTAATGAAAGACCTCGTTTTAATTACTGCGATCGCTCCACTCGCGTGTTCTCGATGATTACCAACACATTTCCCACAAAATAAATAGTAAGACTGAATAATACGTAAAGTCAAAACCCACGTAAACCTTGCTCAGCCGTGAGTAACGTGTGTGTGTTGTAAACAAAGGTGTTATTCAATTATTGCGATCGTTCCTCTCGCTGGTTCTTTGTGATAACCAACACATTTCGCAACAGAAATTATAAGGAGGAATCTGAATAAAAAATGAAGTCTAAAACCACGTAAAGCTTGCTAAGCTGCAATTATGTTTGTGTGTCGTAAAGAAAGAGGTGTCATTTTAAATATTGCGATCGCTCCACTTGCGTATTCTTGATGATTACCAACACATTTCCCTGGAAATAAATAGTAAGACTGTATAATATATACTGAACAAAAACCTGGCACTGCTGCGACTACATTTGTGTGTTCTATACAAAGGCATGTCATTTAAGTGATGCGATCGCTCCTTTCGCAGGTTATTTGTGATAACCAACACATTTCACAACAGAAATAAATAGTAGGAATCTGAATAATAAATGAAATCTAAAACCACGTAAAGCTTGCTGAGCCGCAAATATGTTTGTGTGTTGTAAACAAAGGCATGTCATTTTAATTAATGTGATCGCTCCACTCGGATGTCTTTCGTGATTATCAACCCATTTCCCACAAAATAAATAGTAAGACTGACTAATACGTAATGTTCAAACCCACACAAATGTAGTCGCCATGCTGCTACTACATTTGTGTGTTGTAAAGAAATACATTTCATTTAATTAATGTGATCGCTCCTCTCACAAGATGTACTTAATAACTGATACATTTCACAAACTATAATTAATTAGACTCTGAACAATACGGAAAGTCTAAAGCCACGTAAAGTTTGCACCGCTGCAACTATATTTCTGTGTGGTAGAGGAAGACGTGCCATTTAGTTCATGCGATCGCTGCACTCGCAGGTTCATCATGATTAACAACACATTTGACAACAGAAATAAACAGTAAGACTCAAATTAATATGTAAAGTCTAAACCCACGTATAGCGACTACATTTGTGTGTGGTGAAAGAAGACGTGTCATTGGATGAATGTGATCGCAGGAAGATGATGCCAGCCTTAACTTGCACCCCACTAATGATCAGAAGCAGTCGATAAAATAACATGAGCTTGGAGCACAAAAGGATTAAAAGTGATATTAAAAGTTAGGAGAAATAATACTTTTGGGGCACTCATTTGCTTCCACACTTGGGGTCTGATCCACTAAGATCCAAATGCCAGGCACTAAACAGCGTGTGCAAACATCAAATTGTGTTTACTATGTGATCTACTAAGACCGCCTTATTTGAAGGATGTATTGTATGTGCTATGTGGCTCTCACCATGGAAACACTCATCTTCTGCACATTCATGTTATCTTGCCCCGACCTGTGGCATTTGAGAATTCCTGTAAAATGTTTTTGAACTTGGAAAATAGTAGTTAGATTGTCCAAAGTGAGTGGAGTGTGTGGATGGTGGAAGGCTTCTCACCGCTAGAGAAATGTGGGCTATGTGCATGTTGGGAAATTGGACCCTTCATTTTCACCGGGAATTCTGGGTAATCCGGGATATTTTTTTCAAAGTTATTTTCCCGATGCCCACACCAGCCCAACGTTTTGATACAGGAACGCTTCCGACCTGTGACACGCTGCCAGACCTTTGTGGCGTGACGATAACAAATAGTTGATTTTTGGGTGCACAATATCATAAGTCTTTTATTTTGTAGTGCACTTAATTGAAATCTGTTGAGACTGAGGCTGAATAAGTACCCTCTGTGCACTTAGTAGAAATAACCATTGCAATGTTTGATCTTCTCTCCTTATTGATGGTCAATCACAACCACTGGAGTTAGCCCCTCCCCTTCCGCCGCGTAGGGCACGTCGCACTCCTCGTTTGTGAAGTGCACTGCACTTTTCCTGCACTTTCCAGTCTGAGCGCACTCAAAAAGCCGGCGAGTGCGCCGATTGGAAAGCACGGCAAGATTGCACAGCAGAATGAAAATGGCGAGTGTGCGGCGCCCTTAAAAGTCGCCATTTGGGTTTTTATGCAGAAGGGGCGGGGCTACCAAACCTTTCCAAACATAAAGGAGAGAAGAAGAAGCAAGTATGCATACACAATGTATTGAACTAAACATTCAAAGTGATTCTTGCAAATTATGGAGTGAAATAAAACAGCCTTCATGTCGGAAAATCTCCTTCTGGTCTCTTTACAAATTAATTCTTAGATAAACACTATTTTATTTCTTATGAATTTTACATAAAATAAATAAAAAATAAAAAAGTACCGTAAATTCCAGACTATAAACCACTACTTTTCCCTACACTTTGAACCCTGCGGCTTATAAAAGGGTGCAGCTAATTTTATGGATTTTTCGTTATGTTTAGTGCTCAAAAGTTCTCACCAGTGGAGACACTGAAAAGTTGCGCTGCTGTTTGTGCCACGGCGCCATCTTTTGGACAAGTTCGCTCACTGCGAGTATTGCTAGTTGAAAATGTATTTCCTGTTTCGTCCGTTGAACCGGGTGTACAACTGTCCGGAGCGTTTTCTTCTCGAAAGCATTCTTCATTCGTCACCCCATTTTTTAAATATTACAATATAACAAAAAAATTCTTACCAGCAGTAGCGATTATGCTAACAGGTTTACGAGTGTATGTGTTAGTATTTTTGTATTGTTTCACTTTCATAAATTTCCTCAGTTAATTCACCAAAACGTCAGCGTGGAGTTATTGCGTCTGTTCAGCTGATTGCAGAGCAAGCTTCTGTTTTGTCTGATCACCCGTTTGACTGCCCTGTTTACAGAAACTGTTTGGAAACATTTAAGGTATGAATATGAAAAATAAGCATTTACTAAATGTTTGTGTAAATAACTCATTTCACTACGTGCTATCGTAATGTAATCAAGCCTGCGTTGTCAGCATTAAATAATATGCTATTCCACTAATATATTTATGTGTCTGTATTAGTTTTATTAACTTACAATAACATTCTTTTTGTATTGTTTCACTTACACAAGTTCCTCTGTAAATTCACCAAAACATCAGCGTGGAGTTATCGAGTCTGTTTAGCTGATTGGAGAGCTAACTTGCGCAACTAGCAGGTCCACGACCATGACTTCTGTTTTGTCTTAAAACCCATTTTACTGCCTTGTTACAGACACTGTTTGGACACAATTAAGGAATGTAAATAAACATTTCCAAAATATTTGTGTAAATAACTAATTTCACAACATGCTAACATAATGTAATCAAGGTAACGTTGTTAGTATTAGCTAATATGCTAACATGTCTACGTCTGTCCGTGTTAGTGTTATTAACTTACAATAACATTCTTTTTGTATTGTTTCACTTTAACAAATTTCTCGGTAAATTCACCAAAACATCAGCGTGGAGTTATTGAGTCTGTTTAGCTGATTGGAGAGCTAGGTTGCGCAACTAGTGGGTCCATGACCATGACTTCTGTTTTTTCTGATCAGCCGTTTTACTGCCCTGTTACAGACATAATTTGTAAACAATTAAGGGATGTGGATATATATGTGTGTGTGTGTATATTTATACATATATATATATATATCCATCCATCCATTTTCTACCGCTTATTCCCTTTTGGGGTCGCGGGGAGCGCTGGCGCCGATCTCAGCTACATATATATATATACACACACAAACACAGTGGGGCAAAAAAGTGTTAAGTCAGCCAGCGATTGTGCAAGTTCTCCCACTTCAAATGATGACAGAGGTCTGTCATTTTCATCATAGGTACACTTCAACTGGGAGAGACAGAATGTGGAAAAAAAAATCCAGGAATTCACATTGTAGGAATTTTAAAGAATTTATTTGTAAATGATGGTGGAAAATAAGTATTTGGTCAACCATTCAAAGCTCTCACTGATGGAAGGAGGTTTTGGCTCCAAATCTCAGGATACATGGCCCCATTCATTCTTTCCTTAACACGGATCAATCGTCCTGTCCCCTTAGCAGAAAAACAGCCCCAAAGCATGATGTTTCCACCCCCATGCTTCACAGTAGGTGTGGTGTTCTTGGGATGCAACTCAGTATTCTTCTTCCTCCAAACACGAGGAGTTGAGTTTATACCAAAAAGTTCTATTTTGGTTTCATCTGACCACATGACATTCTCCCAATCCTCTGCTGTATCATGCATGTGCTCTCTGGCAAACTTCAGACGGGCCTGGACATGCACTGGCTTAAGCAGGGGGACACGTCTGGCACTGCAGGATTTGATTCCCTGTCGGCGTAGTGTGTTACTGATGGTAACCTTTGTTACTTTGGTCCCAGATTTCTGCAGGTCGTTCACCAGGTTGCCCCGTATGGTTCTGGGATTTTTGCTCACCGTTCTAATGATCATTTTGACCTCACGGGATGAGATCTTGCGTGGAGCCCCAGATCGAGGGAGATTATCAGTGGTCTTGTATGTCTTCCATTTTCTGATGATTGCTCCCACAGTTGTTTTTTTTCCCACCAAGCTGCTTGCCTATTGTAGATTCACTCTTCCCAGTCTGGTGCAGGTCTACAATTCTTTTCCTGGTGTCCTTGGTCTTGGCCATAGTGGAGTTTGGAGTCTGACTGTTTGACACTGTGGACAGGTGTCTTTTATACAGATAACGAGTTCAAACAGGTGCCATTAATACAGGTAACGAGTGGAGGACAGAAGAGCTTCTTAAAGAAGAAGTTACAGGTCTGTGAGATCCAGAGATCTTCCTTGTTTGAAGTGACCAAATACTTATTTTCCACCGTAATTTACAAATAAGTTCTTTAAAATTCCTACAATGTGAATTCCTGGATTTTTTCTTTGTCACATTCTGTCTCTCCCAGTTGAAGTGTACCTATGATGAAAATGACAGACCTCTGTCATCATTTGAAGTGGGAGAACTTGCACAATCGCTGGCTGACTAAATACTTTTTTGTCCCACTGTGTGTGTATATATATATATATATATATATATATATATATATATATATTTCCAATTATGGACTTGTCCAGGGTTTACCCCGCCTTCTGCCCGAATGCAGCTGAGATAGGCTCCAACACCCCCGTGATCCCAAAAAAGGGACAAGCGGTAGGAAATGGATGGATGGAAGGATTTAAAAATATATATATTTTTAAGAATAAACAGATCTTTATAGATGATGAATGGGGAGGAATAAGAATCACAATTCAGAGGTGAATGGATATTTCCGTGGAGCGTTTGAGGCGGCGCGCGGAGAAGTCACATGATCCATCAGAGTGTTGCTGCAACAAAAGCAGCGGGGGAGTCCTCTGAACTCGGACCTCCTCACCCCCCTAACCCAAAACTTTGGGCCAGGCTTAGCTGGCCCCCCGTGTAGAGGAGCCAAAACAAGGACGCTGTCTCCGGGGTGTCATGAGGACTGCTTGGCGGCGTGACGGACGAGCGCTTCCCCCCCTCCCCTGTGTGTGTGTGTGTGTGTGTGTGTGTGTGTGTGTGTGTGTGTGTGTGTGTGTGTGTGTGTGTGTGTGTGTGTGTGTGTGTGTGTGTGTGTGTGTGTGGACGCCAAGTTTGAAGGCAACATCTGGATGTGGTCTGGGGTCTTGAGGGGGACATGAAAGGCGGTGAACCCGTGTCAGGACCTCGCCATGACCTTTTTACCTCTGGCACGCTACCTGGCTGCTGGGCCGCCGCCAAGGGTTCAAGGGTCGACATCAATCCAGCGAAGTGTAATATTTGTCATGATCCTCCAAAGTGACTTCCCAGACTTGGCAGCTGGCACACGCTGAAAGCCTCTTTTGTCCTGAAGCCGGCTGGATGCTCCTCGCACCACTTCACCCGCCCAGACCGCCGCCACGACCCCGGGCGCCACGTCTTAACCCCCGGGCGCCATGTCTTCCCCCCCGCGCCTTTTTCTGGCCTCTGTTCTTGCCGTGAGCTTGTTTCGTGTAGGGTTGTGCGGTGTTAGTATAGTACCGCGATACTAATAAATCATTTTGGTACGATACTGTCTCTGATTCGTAGCGGTCCCGCACCCCTCTCTACTTATGTTGAAGTCATGTCATGACATTGCAGATTTTACCAGCAGCGGAGCATGTTGGGCAGCGCACACTCACAGAGTACTTACAAGCAGACACAGTGTGTAGACAAAAAAGGGACAATGGAAGCATTTTGGTGTAAAAAGTCAAGATAAAGGTGAAGTTATAACACTGAAACACCCTCAGGAAGAGATGCTTTAACACATTGCTAGCTAGCTAGTGGCTAACGTCCTTCCACAGTGTTTTAGCTATTTCTAAATCACTAATCCTGGCGTCCATGGCGACAAAGTACGTTACTTACAAGTATCATTATCACTATTGACTCAAAAGCACTACTATACTCTGTTTCAAAAGTACCGGTTCATGGTGACATTTCTGGTTTTATGAGCAGAGGAGCATGTTTGGCAGCGCACACACACAGAGTACTTACAAGAAGCAGACAAAGTGTGTAGAAGAAAAGGGAGAATGGACGCATTTTGGTGTAAAAAGTACAGATAAAGGTGAAGTTATAACACTGAAACACCCTTAAGAAGAGGTACTTGCTAGCAGCTAATGTCCCTCCACAGTGTTTTAGCTACTTCTAAATCCCTTATCCTGGCGTCTATGGCGACAAATAAAGTATGTTTCTTACAAGTACCATTATCAATGGAGGTCGAGGAATAGCTAAACATGCGTCACTACACACCGTAGCTCACCAGCATCAAAATGTAAACAAATGCCATGTGTGGATCTACACCTTACATCCACTGTAATGATACCAAGTACAGGCACGTATCTACACGATACTACTAAGATTAGGCCGCTATTTTTTGGTATCACATCTTTTTTCATTTAAAAAAAAATGTTTTATATGATGTTTATAAAGTCAGCAAATACATCCCTGGACACATGAGGACTTTGAATATGACCAATGTATGATCCTGTAACTACTTGGTATCGCATCAATACCTAAATGTGTGGTGTCATCCAAAACTAATGTCAAGTATCAAAGAAGAGAAGAATAAGTGATTATTATATTTGAACAGAAGTGTAGATAGAACATGTTAAAACAGAAAACAGGGTGACACCTACCCTTTATATTGGTATTTCTTAACCATATTATTATTGGTTTATTTAGTATTATATTTTATTGTGTGATCCTGTAACTACTTGGTATCAGATTGATA
Source organism: Nerophis ophidion (assembly GCF_033978795.1). Taxonomy (NCBI): domain Eukaryota; kingdom Metazoa; phylum Chordata; class Actinopteri; order Syngnathiformes; family Syngnathidae; genus Nerophis; species Nerophis ophidion. The sequence continues at coordinate 36,190,904 of NC_084636.1, read as the reverse complement.
CCTAAATGTGTGGTATCATCCAAAACTAATGTCAAGTATCAAAGAAGAGAAGAATAAGTGATTATTACATTTGAACAGAAGTGTAGATAGAACATGTTAAAACAGAAAATAAGCAGATATTAACAGTCAATGAACAAGTGGATAAATAATACATTTTTTACAGTTTGTCCCTCATAATGTGTATAAAATAATAGGTGTATAAATGACACAATATGTTACTGCAGACTAATTAGGAGTCTTTGTTTGTTTACTTACTACTAAAAGACAAGTTGTCTAGTATGTTCTACTTTTTATTGAAGGACTACATGACAATAATAAACATATGTTTCATCTACACTAACATTTTTTGTCACAATAAAGACAATAATGACATTTTTTGTGGTCCCCCTTATTTAGAAAAGTACCAAAATAATTTTAGTACCGGTACCAAAATATTATTAGTTCCGTGGTTCAATCCTTTCTTTATTACCTCAGCCAAGAGCTTTTATTTTGAAACTTTGTGCAGGGATGGAGAAGTAGGAGTCTATTAAGTGCAGCCAGGATTTCTAGTTGTTTTTTTTTTTGACCGTCTGAGAAACTAAAACTGTTCCTCCATAAGCCATGATATTAATACAGAGGGACTCCTTGGTCTATATCGGGGGTCTGCAGTATCGGATCTTTAGGGCCACCCTCAAAAATGGGAACATATATTTTTAGTGTAAATAAGGTTTGTGTAGGAGGACAAACCTTCCTGATAGTTGAATATGTTTGTGTTTATACTTCACTGATGACAGTATTTGGCCAGCAACCTTTTGTCCTTTTAATTTGGGCAGTCCTTGAACTCACCATAGTTGTGTGGACTGTGACATAACAGATTGTTTACGTGTACAACTTTCTCCGACACTGCCACGGAAAGACATGTTTTATGCCACTCCTTCTTTGTTTCATTTTGTCCACCAAACCTTTTATACAGTGCATGAATGAGGTGTGTTGATGTTATTGACTTGTGTGGAGTGCTAATCAGGCATGTTTGGTCAGTGCATGACTGTAAGCTAATCCATGCTAACATGTTATTTAGGCTAGCTGTATGTACATATTGCATCACTATGACTCGTTTGTAGCTATATTTGAGCTCATTTAATTTCCTTTAATTATGTTCATTTATATTTGCATGTCTCATGACACATTATCTGTATGTAATATTGGCTGCATTTATGATAGTTGTTTGTGCGCCATGTTGTTCCAGACCACAGCAAATATTAACATTTTGTTCCAGACCACAGCAAATGTTACCCAGCTTGCAAAGATTGTAATAAATCCATTAGAAGAAGAGGTTTCCTTTAACTTGGACACACACATCTTCACCTTTAGTCATTCTAAGTCAGTCATTTCCAGGAGTTATCTCACCCTCTCACAAGTTTTACTCATGTCCTACAATGTTGTAGAAATGTGTAGAATAAATATTACATTTCAACATTTCTGTCAACAAAGATTTGTGTCAGCCTGCGACTAATATAGACACTTACATCATGTGTTGTCTTCATTATAACACTTATATAAGACTTTTAAAGTCATTTTGATAGTAGTCTAATATAGACACTTACACCATGTGTTGTCTTCATTATAACACTTATATAAGACTTTTAAAGTCATTTTGATAGTAGGCTAATATAGACACTTACATCATGTGTTGCCTTCATTATAACACTTATATAAGACTTTTAAAGTCATTTTGATAGTAGGCTAGACACCTCTGCCCTCAGTGGGCGTGTGCCGACACCTCTCGGCGTGTTGCAGAGCTGGGCCTGAAGGAGTGTGTGAAGTGTGTGAAGTGTGTGTGCCTCCCAGTGAACCCTGCAGCACTAATCCCTCTCACCAATCTAGCGCTTCCCTCCATGCCAGCAGGTGGCCTCTAAACACTTTCCCCTCCTTTGTTGACTTGGCAGGCAGAGCTGGGACTTCCTGTTGGCGAGGAGAAAGAAAGGAAAGGAAAGGAGGACTGCCCAAATATTGTCCTCCTACATCTCGGAACAATGGCCAGGAGATGCACCCTCGCCTTCCTGCTGCTCGCCGCCTGCCGCCTGGCGTCTTCAGGTAAGATGCTCACCTTCACAGGCTGGGAGTGGGAGGGGCTTGTAAAGTGCTGACAGGTGTTGGCCTCTTTTTGTGCAAGCTTTATTTTCAAATTAAAAGAATACTTTCGAACTAAAAAAGATGTTGGTCACAAATGTATTATTGGATTAGAATTTGTCATTTGTTACAGATTGTTTTTTACTTGCAAATTATTATATTTTTGAGGGCTGCAAATCGTTTTAATGTTTCAAAAACTAATTTTTGTTACAAATTGTTTTGTTTTGAAATCATTTTTGCATACAAATTATGTTTTGTGTGCAAATAGTGTTTGTGGTTACAAATCGATTTTTATGAGTATTTTTTATCATTTTGTTTAGTTGCAAATCTTTTTGTTAAGAAATGATAGAAAATTTTTGTTTTGCAAGTAGATTTTTGAATGCTGCAAAACGTTTTTTGTTTCAAAATAGTTTTTAAGTTGAAAATATGTTTCGTAGTTAGACATTTTTTGGGATATGAATCCTTTCTCTCCTGCAAATCATTTTTTTTGGGCTGCAAATAATATTACTGTTTTTAAATCATTTTCTTCGGTGGAAAAAAGTATTTTTGTTTGTTTACAATTTTTTGGGGATTAGAAATAGTTTTGTTTTTTATTACAAATAGGTTTTGTTTGGTTGCAAATATTTTTTGTTGCCAATCATTTAATTGTGTTGAAATAAAATTGTTTAGATGCAAAATCTTTTTTAGATGGATTACAAATATTTTTTTGTTTTGAAATCGTTTACCAAATACTTGTTAGACTACATCATGTTGGCTGCAAACCGTTTTTTGTTCACAAATTGTTTTTTATTTTGAAATAGTTTACAAATCAATTTTTCTTTACAAATCGTATATTGTTACAAATGGTATCTTTTTGTGGGCGGGGCTTCTTTTGAACAATATGTTAGAGTCGTCCTATTGGCCGGTCTGGGAGGATGGCACGACTACTTCCTCTTTCTACATGTTTGGAGGGAAAACCCGAGACGGACAAGCGGTAGAAAAATATTTGTGATCTACAACTTTTTACTGTTTGCAAATACAAACTACACAAGCATTGACGTTGTCAGCTTGTATAAATGATAAATAAAAAGAGAATACAACAAATCCTTTTCAACTTATATTCAATTCAATAGACTACAAAGACAAGATATATTTACTGTTCACATCGACAAACTTTGTTCTTTTTGGCAAATAATCATGAAGTTAGAATGTGATGGCAGCAACACATGTCAAAAATTGCATTTTTACCAGTGTGTTTCATGGCCTTTCCTTTTAACAACACTCAGTAAAGGTTTGGGAAGTGAGGAGACACATTTTTTAAGTGGAAATCTTTCCCATTCTTGCTTGATGTACAGCTTAAGTTGTTCAACAGTCTCCTGCCTCATATTTTAGCCTTCAAACATTTTCAATGTCTGGACTACAGGCAGGCCAGTCTAGTACCTGCACTCTTTTACTATGAAGCCGTGCTATTATAACACCTGGCTTGGCATTGTCTTGCTGAAATAAGCAGGGGCGTCCACGATAACAAAATATGTTTCTCCAACAGCTGTATGTACCTTTCAGCATTAATGCTGCCTTCACAGATGTGTAAGTTAGTCATGTCTTGGCCACTAATACACCCCCATACCATCACACATGCTGACTACAACACTTTCACCCTACAACAATCACTAATACACCCCCATACCATCACACATGCTGCCTACAACACTTTCACCCTACAACAATCACTAATACACCCCCATACCATCACACATGCTGACTACAACACTTTCACCCTACAACAATCACTAATACACCCCCATACCATCACACATGCTGACTACAACACTTTCACCCTACAACAATCACTAATACACCCCCATACCATCACACATGCTGACTAGAACACTTTCACCCTACAACAATCACTAATACACCCCCATACCATCACACATGCTGACTACAACACTTTCACCCTACAACAATCACTAATACACCCCCATACCATCACACATGCTGACTACAACACTTTCACCCTACAACAATCACTAATACACCCCCATACCATCACACATGCTGACTACAACACTTTCACCCTACAACAATCACTAATACACCCCCATACCATCACACATGCTGACTACCACACTTTCACCCTACAACAATCACTAATACACCCCCATACCATCACACATGCTGACTACAACACTTTCACCCTACAACAATCACTAATACACCCCCATACCTTCATACATGCTGACTACAACACTTTCACCCTAGAACAGTCAGCATGGTTATTTTCCTCTTTGCTCCACAGTTTCCAAAAACAATTTGAAGTGTGGACTTGTCATACCACAGAACACTTTAACACTTTGCATCAGTCCATCTTAGATGAGCTCGGGTGTTGTTGATAAATGGCTTTGGCTTTGCATAGTAGAGTTTTAACTTGCGCTTACAGATGTAGCGACAAACTGTAGTTACTGAGAGTGCTTTTCTGAAGTGCTCCTGAGCCCATGTGGTGATATCCTTTACACAATGATTTGTTTTTGTTTTTTATGCCCGAGCAATCCAAGGTGCGTAATATCATTGTTTATGTGCAGTAATTTCTCCACATTCTCTGAACCTTTTGATGATATTACGGAGCGTAGATGGTGAAATCCCTAAATTCCTTGTTGAGAAATGTTGTTCTTAAACAATGTACTTGTTGACAAAGTGGTGACTCTCGCCCCGTCCTTGTTTGTGAATGAGTGAGCATTTCATGGAAGCTGCTTTTATAGCCAATCATTGCACTCACCTGTTCCCAATTACTGTAGCATGTTAAAAAAAAAAAGAGCATTCTTCAACTTTCTCACTCTTTTTTTGCCACTTGTGCCAGCTTTTTTGAAACATGTTACAGGCATCAAATTCCAAATGAGCTAATAATTGCCAAAAATAATAAAGATTCTCAGTGCAAACAGGAAATATCTTGTCTTTGCAGTCTATTCAATTGAACATACCGTATTTTCTTGAATTGCCGCAGGGTATATAGTATGTGCCTGCCTTGAATTACTGCCGGGTCAAACTCGTGACACTTCCTCTGTCATCGTTTTCAAAATGGAGAAGGCTGATTTTAATACCGGTAATTTGAAATCGCATAAAAGGAAGAAGATTAAGAGCTATTCAGTAAGATTTAAGGTCCAAGCTTACATCACACTCAAATGTTTACTGCATGCCTTTGGTAAGTGCCGGAGTGAGAAGAGGTTTCAAAATAATAACTCATGCTTACTTTTACCGCATGCCTTTGGTAAGCGCAGGAGTGAGAAGAGGTTTTAAATTCATTAGCACCCCGGCGGCAATTCAAGGAAATACGGTAAGTTGAAAAGGATTTGTTGTATTCTCTTTTTTTTTTACCATTTTCACAAGCTGACAACTTCACTGCTGTTGGGCCTCATTGTTTTTGGTTGCAACTTCATGAATTGTTGGTTGGACAAAAAGTTGTATGTTTTGTGTCTTGGCGTAAGATGAAACCAGCGGCGCACAGAGCACGCTCAGTGAATGTGAGAATGATGTCACCTACAGCCGCGAGCTGAGGCCAGGAATGTTGCACTTCTGACCTTTACTGTACAAAGAGCAGCCTTCTGCTGGCTGAGAACTGGGACCCGGACCAGCGTCACCTCGACCTTTGGGAAGAATGCTCCTCAGGACAATGAGAAGACCGCTTTGTCTTCGCCGGACTCTTGAAGTCCGGGTCCCAGTCCGTCTCGCGTGCGTTCTGGGCAGTCTGAAAATGGCTCCGCCTCCGAGCCACGCTTGGTTTTTGTGGCGGCTTTTTTTGCAGGCTGGCAACGTGTGGTTGTGGATCAGAGAAGTCTGGGTCAACCTGGCTTCTCTTGAGGGTTTGCAGGAGGTGTCGACCTTGTTGGTTGGACTATTTTCAATGAATTATTCATTATTGTTTTGACATCATTTCCAACACATAAATAGAAGCAGAAGAGGTTTTTCAGTCAGCAACGTCCACATTTCCAACTGCATTTGTACGAGGAGGCTCCGCCCCTATCGCTACCTGGGCCAATCACCAGGCTCCGTCAGGTTCCCTGTGATTGGCCCGTTCTAAGCCGGAAATAATTTATGTTTAAGGGATCGGAAGAAATGTCTTTTTGTAACAGAACAAAAAAAAATATAAGTAGAAAAGAGAGACCCTCCACCTCAGAAATTGCAGGTTTACAAAGTTACCTTCAGGACCTGTTCAATATCAACGTACTCTCCGGACTATAGAGTGCACCGTTGTATAAGCCACACCCTCTAAATGTTAGAAGAAAACAATATTTCCATATATTAGTCACATATATAAAGGTTGTGAAATGACTTATTTACATTGTAATGTTTATTTACATATCTTCAGTTTCCCAACAGTGTCTGTGACAAGGCAGTAAAACGGGAGATCAAACAAAACAGAAGTGATGGTCATGGACCCAATAGCTGCGCAAGCTAGCTCTCCAATCCGCTAACCAGACTCAATAACTCCATGCTGACGTTTTGCTAAATTTACTGAGGAATTCGTGAAAGTGAAACAAAGAATGCCGTTGTAGGGTAATAATACTAACACAGACACTCGTAAATGTCTTCGCTAATGCTAATGACGCTAGCTTGATTGCATTACAATAGCAAGTACAAATATGCATGAAAATACTCCTACAGACATCACACATGGGACGCTTTAGTAAGTAAGAATAGTTTTAGTTATATTGTAAAACTTACAAACGTTGCTAGGAGCGATGAATGGAGAATCCATACGAGTAGAACCGCTAAGGACAGTTTTACTTCCGGTTGATAGGCATTCAAACAGGAAGTACATTTATAACCGGTGAGTGAACTTGTCCAAAAGATGGCGCCGTAGCACAAATAATAACACACCTTTTTTTTGCCTGGGTTCACTTTTGAACACTTTTATTTAGTGGTGTTAGAACACTTTTATTTTTGTGGTGTTATAAAAGGTTTGATGAAGTGCAATGAGTCAGAGTGCTCATTTGTTTTTAGTGACACCAAAAAGTATCAATCAATCAATCAATCAATGTTTATTTATATAGCCCCAAATCACAAATGTCTCAAAGGACTGCACAAATCATTACGACTACAACATCCTCGGAAGAACCCACAAAAGGGCAAGGAAAACTCACACCCAGTGGGCAGGGAGAATTCACATCCAGTTGGACGCCAGTGACAATGCTGACTATGAGAAACCTTGGAGAGGACCTCAGATGTGGGCAACCCCCCCCCCCCCCCCCCCCCCCCCCTCTAGGGGACCGAAAGCAATGGATGTGGAGCGGGTCCAACATGATACTGTGAAAGTTCAATCCATAGTGGTTCCAACACAGCCGCGAGAGTTCAGTTCAAGCGGATCCAACACAGCAGCGAGAGTCCCGTCCACAGGAAACCATCTCAAGCGGATCAGCAGCGTAGAGATGTCCCCAACCGATACAGACGAGCGGTCCATCCTGGGTCCCGACGAGCGGTCCATCCTGGGTCTCGACTCTGGACAGCCAGTACTTCATCCATGGTCATCGGAGTAATGGATTTAAGATGGTGATGTGGACACGGTTTGTCCTGGATAGCTGCGAACATGCTCCTGCCTTAGAGACTTGCTATGTCTTATTTGTTTATATTGACAATATATTTTGTTGAATTTTTTTTATTGATCAATGATTATTAGTTGTGCCTAGCTTGTGTGCTATGGTGAGCTTGGCTGTTGTGTAGCTGCAAGTAGTTGGACTAAAATAGAAGAAAACAGCAACCTTGTGTGCTTGTTGGAGGACATTGTGCTTGTATCGCAGGTTTGACACACAAACCGATATCGTCCTTTTTGTTTGGCGATATGGGACTGATATCGTTCTGGGGTTGGGACACGTATCATGAAGACTTTTCTTGAAGGTTGGTGTGTGAATCCTGCTCCCACAACAACAAGAGTGTGTGTGTCCCACAGAGTCAGGACCTGCAACACAATGACACTTCCCTCCCCATTCTTCTGCTCTCTTGCACCTTAGGTGCACCTTAGGTGCACCTGGTCACCGGGGACACCAGTGCCCTTTTCCTGCCGAAACCCACTCAAGCATTTGACATGTTTGTATCTCATTTCTATGCGGCACTTTGGCCGCAGCATCCGTGCAAGCGCTCCCATCTGGAGTGGCCTCACTTAACCTAACCTTGGACTTGGATTAGAATAACGTAGCCCAGACCCAAGCGAGCGCTGTTTTTATGAAGGGTCTTCTCATGTGCGGCCAGACCGGAGTCTTTTTGCGGGGAAATGAAGTCTGGCAGGATCCTGGCCAAGTTTCACCAAGTCGCTGGCTTTGGCAGAGGGACACTCGCCATGGAGGCTGCAGAAAATCTCTTTTTTTTCTAATTTGAGAAACATTTGTTTTAGTTTGTGAAACATTTTCATGTCATTTCTTATGGCACTCTTAATAAGTCTATTATTCATCATTCTAGTTGTGTGAACGCTCCAAGACATTCCCACATGTTTTTCTAGACCAACATTCTACTATTTATTATTATTATTGTTGTGTAAATGCTCCAAAACATTCACACATATGCTTTTCCACACCAATATTATTCTATTTATTATTACTATTAGTATTATTGTGTGAATGCTCCACAACATTCACACACATGCTTTTCTACACCAACATTCTTCTATTTATTATTATTTTTATAATTATTGTTGTGTGAATGCTCCAAAACATTCACACATATGCTTTTCCACACCAATATTCTTCTATTTATTATTATTATTTGTATTATTGTGTGAATGCTCCACAACATTCGCACACATGCTTTTTTACACCAACATTCTTCTATTTATTATTATTATTATTATTATTATTATTGTGTGAATGCTCCACAACATTCACACACATGCTTTTCTACACCAACATTATTCTATTTATTATTATTATTATTATTATTATTATTATCATCCATCCATTTACTGCCGCTTATTCCCTTTTGTGGTGGCGGGGGGCGCTGGCGTCTATCTCAGCTACAATCGGGCGGAGGGCGGGGTACACCCTGGACAAGTCGCCACCTCATCGCAGTATTATTATCATTATCACTATTATTATTATTATTATTATTATTGTTATTGTGTTAATACTCCACAACATTCACACACACATACTTATCTACACCAACAATTTTCTATTTATTATTCAACTACTTCTTCTTCTCCAGATTTTGACACGCTCGACCTTCCACAGTTTTTATCTGATTCAAAGCCTTCCAACTTCAAACCGTTCAGCTTAATTCCAAAAAATTCCAGATTTCCCAGAATTCCAGGTTTTCTGGGACATTTTTCCCATTCCAAATGAATTGGCCATTTTTCAAACTTCCACCATTTTACACATTTTTCAACCTATTCAAACCATTCCCCCTTCGACATGTTCCAGCATTCTGGACATTCAAACTACCCTTTTTCCAAGTGCAAAAAAAATTCCAGGATTTTCCAGAATTCCTGCTTTTCCAAAGTCCTATTTCCACCATTTTTTTCTGGCTACGACTCCTTCCACATTTTGCAAGGCATTTCAAGCGTTCCATTGTCAAAACATTCCTCTTAATCAGGACAGAAAATATATATATATATATATATATTTCTTTTTTTAAACTAGAAAAATTCCTACTTTTCCCGAAATTCCAGGAATTCCATAATACCATTTCTCAATTCAACATGTTACTTCTTCAACATTTTTCTACCTATTTGAAAAATTTCAACACGAACCATTTCAACTCATTTAGATTATTCAAGTTTTTTCTACCATTTTCCCAAAAAATTCCGCTTTCCTCGAAATTCCCATTGAAATCAATGGGACATTCTTCAAACTTCCACAATTCCTACATTTGTTATCTGATTCAAGTTGTTCCAACTTAGAAATGTTCATCCTGTTCAGGAATTGTGTGATCTACTTCAACAATTACAACAAAAAAAATCCCTGATTTTCCGTAATTCCTTTTTTTTTTTGCCATTTTCCCCGTTCGAAATGAATGTGCCATTATTCAAACTTCCACAATTCCCACATTCTTCAACACATTCCACCATTCTGGAAATTCAAACTAGCATTTTTCCAAGTTAAAAAAAAAATCACATTTTCTCAAAATTCACTAATACCGTTTATTCCTTCAACATTTAAAGAATTCCAACACCAACCAACTCAGCTCCTTCAGGACATTCATGCTCATCATTCTAAAAAAATCCTGCTTTTCCCAAATTTCCAGGAAGTTCCTATTTGAAATAAATGAGACATTTTTCCAAGTTGCAAAATTCCCACATTTTTCAAGCTATTCAAAGCGTAGCAACAACACATTCCACTCATCCTTTTTATTTTTTTCGATTTTCAAAAATTCTGAATGGTTTTAAAGTCAGGATGAGTAAGAATTGCCATCCGGCTGTGAATGGATGTTTTTGTGCAGCCCTTTGAGACGCGCCTGCTTTAGGTTTGTAATGTTTATCTTCAAATAAAACTTTTTACAGAACAATTGTGAGTGTAGAGGGAAAAAAAGGAGAGATGTTTTGATGAAGCCAGTAAGAGTTGTTGACTCAAAGATGAATCAAAGTGTAAAAAAAGAAGTTTGCTTGCAGCACTTTTCACCGGCGCCAAGATCATCAAGATCGAGATAATCACAGCAGCCACTCTAGAAGAACACTTTTACATTTTACACGTTTACATTTTACACTTTACACTTTTACATTTTACACTTTTACATTTTACACGTTTACATTTCTGTCCACCAACAATCATTCACTAGTGGGAAGAAGTCATGTTCAGTCATTTTGTTGTTGTGTACACCTTACTTCCTCATGTCCTAAGAGCTGTGCTGGACAATGAGCTGACCGCCCAACCTACTCTCTCCCACAGGAGGGATAAAAGGTACTCTTGTCCGACGATAGGGTGAAAGTGGGGCCCCTGAAAGGGTTTGCCTTTATTAGAACAATAGGGTGAAAGTGGGGCCCCTGGAAGGGTTTGCCTTTATTAGAATACAGTGAAGGTGGGGCCCCTGGAAGGGTTTGCCTTTATTAGAATAAGGTGAAGGTGGGGCCCCTGAAAGGGTTTGCCTTTATTAGAATAGGGTGAAGGTGGGGCCCCTGGAAGGGTTTGCCTTTATTAGAATACAGTGAAGGTGGGGCCCCTGGAAGGGTTTGCCTTTATTTGAATAGGGTGAAGGTGGGGCCCCTGGAAGCGTTTGCCTTTATTTGAATAGGGTGAAGGTGGGGCCCCTGGAAGGGTTTGCCTTTATTTGAATAGGGTGAAGGTGGGGCCCCTGGAAGGGTTTGCCTTTATTAGAATAGGGTGAAAGTGGGGCCCCTGGAAGGGTTTGCCTTTATTAGAATAGGGTGAAGGTGGGGCCCCTGGAAGGGTTTGCCTTTATTAGAATAGGGTGAAGGTGGGGCCCCTGGAAGGGTTTGCCTTTATTAGAATAGGGTGAAGGTGGGGCCCCTGGAAGGGTTTGACTTTATTAGAATAGGGTGAAGGTGGGGCCCCTGAAAGGGTTTGCCTTTATTAGAATAGGGTGAAGGTGGGGCCCCTGGAAGGGTTTGCCTTTATTAGAATAGGGTGAAGGTGGGGCCCCTGGAAGGGTTTGCCTTTATTAAAATAGGGTGAAAGTGGGGCCCCTGAAAGGGTTTGCCTTTATTAGAATAGGGTGAAAGTGGGGCCCCTGGAAGGGTTTGCCTTTATTAGAATAGGGTGAAAGTGGGGCCCCTGGAAGGGTTTTCCCCTATAAGAACAATAGGGTGAAGGTGGGGCCCCTGAAAGGGTTTGCCTTTATTAGAATAGGGTGAAGGTGGGGCCCCTGGAAGGGTTTGCCTTTATTAAAATAGGGTGAAAGTGGGCCCCCTGAAAGGGTTTGTCTTTATTTGAATAGGGTGAAGATGGGGCCCTTGGACGGGTCTGCCTTCATAAGAACAATAGGGTGAAGGTGGGGCCCCTGGAAGGGTTTGCCTTTATTAGAATAGGGTGAAGGTGGGGCCCCTGGAAGGGTTTGCCTTTATTTGAATAGGGTGAAGGTGGGGCCCCTGGACGGGTCTGCCTTCATAAGAACAATAGGGTGCAGGTGGGGCCCCTGGAAGGGCTTGCCTTTATTAGAATATGGTGAAAGTGGGGCCCCTGGAAGGGTCTTCCCCTATAAGAACAATAGGGTGAAGGTGAGGCCCCTGGACGGGTCTGCCTTCATAAGAACAATAGGGTGAAAGTGGGGCCCCTGGAAGGGTCTGCCTTTTAACAACGATAGGGTGAAGGTGGGGCCCCTGGAAGGGTCTGCCTTTATTATAACAATAGGGTGAAGGTGGGGCCCCTGGAAGGGTCTGCCTTTTAACAACGATAGGGTGAAGGTGGGGCCCCTGGAAGGGTCTGCCTTTTAACAACGATAGGGTGAAAGTGGGGCCCCTGGAAGGGTCTTCCCCTATAAGAACAATAGGGTGAAGCTGGGGCCCCTGGACGGGTCTGCCTTCATAAGAACAATAGGGTGAAAGTGGGGCCCCTGGAAGGGTCTGCCTTTTAACAACGATAGGGTGAAGGTGGGGCCCCTGGAAGGGTCTGCCTTTATTATAACAATAGGGTGAAGGTGGGGCCCCTGGAAGGGTCTGCCTTTTAACAACGATAGGGTGAAGGTGGGGCCCCTGGAAGGGTCTGCCTTTATTATAACAATAGGGTGAAGGTGGGGCCCCTGGAAGGGTCTGCCTTTATTATAACAATAGGGTGAAGGTGGGTCCCCTGGAAGGGTCTGCCTTTTAACAACAATAGCGTGAAGGTGGGACCCCTGGAAGGATCTGCCTTTAGAAGAACAATAGGGTGAAAGTGAGGCCCCTGGAAGGGTCTGCCTTTAGAAGAACAATAGGGTGAAAGTGAGGCCCCTGGAAGGGTCTGCCTTTATTAGAACAATAGGGTGAAAGTGGGGCCCCTGGAAGGGCCTGCCTTTATAAGAACAATAGGGTGAAGGTGGGGCCCCTGGAAGGGTCTGGCTTTATTAGAACAATAGGGTGAATGTGGGGCCCCCTGGAAGGATCTGCCTTTATTAGAACAATAGGGTGAAGGTGGGGCCCCTGGAAGGGTCTGCCTTTCTAAGAACAATAGGGTGAAGGTGGGGCCCCTGGAAGGGTCTTCCCCTATAAGAACAATAGGGTGAAGGTGGGGCCCCTGGACAGGTCTGCCTTCATAAGAACAATAGGGTGAAAGTGGGTCCCCTGGAAGGGTCTGCCTTTTAACAACAATAGCGTGAGGGTGGGGCCCCTGGAAGGGTCTGCCTTTATTATAACAATAGGGTGAAGGTGGGGCCCCTGGAAGGGTCTGCCTTTATAAGAACAATAGGGTGAAGGTGGGGCCCCTGGAAGGGTCTGCCTTTCTAAGAACAATAGGGTGAAGCTGGGGCCCCTGGAAGGATCTGCCTTTAGAAGAACAATAGGGTGAAGCTGGGGCCCCTGGAAGGGTCTGCCTTTCTAAGAACAATAGGGTGAAGCTGGGGCCCCTGGAAGGATCTGCCTTTAGAAGAACAATAGGGTGAGGTGGGGCCCCTGGAAGGGTCTGCCTTTATTAGAACAATAGGGTGAAGCTGGGGCCCCTGGAAGGGTCTGCCTTTATAAGAACAATAGGGTGAAGGTGGGGCCCCTGGAAGGGTCTGCCTTTCTAAGAACAATAGGGTGAAGCTGGGGCCCCTGGAAGGATCTGCCTTTAGAAGAACAATAGGGTGAAGCTGGGGCCCCTGGAAGGGTCTGCCTTTCTAAGAACAATAGGGTGAAGCTGGGGCCCCTGGAAGGATCTGCCTTTAGAAGAACAATAGGGTGAGGTGGGGCCCCTGGAAGGGTCTGCCTTTATTAGAACAATAGGGTGAAGCTGGGGCCCCTGGAAGGATCTGCCTTTAGAAGAACAATAGGGTGAGGTGGGGCCCCTGGAAGGGTCTGCCTTTATTAGAACAATAGGGTGAAGCTGGGGCCCCTGGAAGGGCCTGCTTTTATAAGAACAATAGGGTGAAGCTGGGGCCCCTGGAAGGGCCTGCTTTTATAAGAACAATAGGGTGAAGGTGGGGCCCCTGGAAGGGCCTGCCTTTCTAAGAAGAAGAGCCAGGACGTCTGACAGGAGAAGAGTGAGTCATCTTCTTATTGTTGCTCTCTCTGCCTTTACGGGGCCCCCCACCCCCGACCCCCCACCCCCCACCACAGATGTCTCCCATTACCGAGTGGGACTTACTGGGTTGTGTGCTGGCCTGCTTACTGGAAGGGAAAGTGGGCGGGACTAACGGAAGGCTGGCCTGATATCATGAGCACCACAAGACGATATCAGCTCAGCGCCCGGATCGCTTTGGACGGGAAGGGACTGGAAATGACTCAAGAACCAAAACAAACTTCTCCTATGTTCTCCTTTACTGTATGTAGTCCACTTTATAGCACCCGACTGACTTAGTTTACTGTAGTCCACTTTATAGCACCCCACTGACTTAGTTTACTGTAGTCCACTTTATAGCACCCCACTGACTTAGTTTACTGTAGTCCACTTTATAGCACCCGACTGACTTAGTTTACTGTAGTCCACTTTATAGCACCCCACTGACTAAGTTTACTGTAGTCCACTTTATAGCACCCCACTGACTTAGTTTACTGTAGTCCACTTTATAGCACCCGACTGACTTAGTTTACTGTAGTCCACTTTATAGCACCCCACTGACTTAGTTTACTGTAGTCCACTTTATAGCACCCGACTGACTTAGTTTACTGTAGTCCACTTTATAGCACCCCACTGACTAAGTTTACTGTAGTCCACTTTATAGCACCCCACTGACTTAGTTTACTGTAGTCCACTTTATAGCACCCGACTGACTTAGTTTACTGTAGTCCACTTTATAGCACCCAACTGACTTAGTTTACTGTAGTCCACTTTATAGCACCCCACTGACTTAGTTTACTGTAGTCCACTTTATAGCACCCCACTGACTTAGTTTACTGTAGTCCACTTTATAGCACCCCACTGACTTAGTTTAGCGTAGTCCACTTTATAGCACCCCACTGACTTAGTTTACTGTAGTCCACTTTATAGCACCCCACTGACTTAGTTTACTGTAGTCCACTTTATAGCACCCCACTGACTTAGTTTACTGTAGTCCACTTTATAGCACCCCACTGACTTAGTTTACTGTAGTCCACTTTATAGCACCCCACTGACTTAGTTTACTGTAGTCCACTTTATAGCACCCCACTGACTTAGTTTACTGTAGTCCACTTTATAGCACCCCACTGACTTAGTTTACTGTAGTCCACTTTATAGCACCCCACTGACTTAGTTTACTGTAGTCCACTTTATAGCACCCCACTGACTAAGTTTACTGTATTCCACTTTATAGCACCCCACTGACTTAGTTTACTGTAGTCCACTTTATAGCACCCCACTGACTAAGTTTACTGTAGTCCACTTTATAGCACCCCACTGACTTAGTTTACTGTAGTCCACTTTATAGCACCCCACTGACTAAGTTTACTGTAGTCCACTTTATAGCACCCCACTGACTTAGTTTACTGTAGTCCACTTTATAGCACCCCACTGACTAAGTTTACTGTAGTCCACTTTATAGCACCCCACTGACTTAGATGTAGTTGTACACGTTTACTGTAGAAAGATGAAGTACTTTATTATTTCCGGGCTTTTGTGGGCCAGTTAGTTAGTTGGTTAGTTAGTTTGTTTGTCTGTTAATGTGTTTGTTCATTTGGTAATTAGTTTGTTTGTACGTTTGTTTATTTGTTAGTCAGTTTGTTTGTTTGTTTAATTGTACATTTGCTCATGTTTTCTTTTTATTTTGTTTGTTTGTTTGTTCTTTTGTACTTTAGTACATTTGATAGTTTGTTTGTCTGTTTGATAAAAGCGAGTGGAATGAGCAGGAGTAAGAAGTGAGGGGTATGTGCAGGACTATTAAGTGGGTGATATGTGCAGGACTATTAAGTGGGTGATATGTGCAGGACTATTAAGTGGGTGATATGAGCAGGACTATTAAGTGGGTGATATGTGCAGGACTATTAAGTGGGTGATATGAGTAGGACTATTAAGTGGGTGATATGAGCAGGACTATTAAGTGGGTGATATGAGCAGGACTATTAAGTGGGTGATATGAGCAGGACTATTAAGTGGGTGATATGAGCAGGACTATTAAGTGGGTGATATGAGCAGGAGTAAGAAGTGAGGGATATGTGCAGGACTATTAAGTGGGTGATATGTGCAGGACTATTAAGTGGGTGATATGTGCAGGACTATTAAGTGGGCGATATGTGCAGGACTATTAAGTGGGCGATATGTGCAGGACTATTAAGTGGGTGATATGAGCAGGACTATTAAGTGGGTGATATGTGCAGGACTATTAAGTGGGTGATATGAGCAGGAGTAAGAAGTGAGGGATATGAGCAGGACTATTAAGTGGGTGATATGTGCAGGACTATTAAGTGGGTGATATGTGCAGGACTATTAAGTGGGTGATATGAGCAGGACTGTTAAGTGGGTGATATGAGCAGGACTATTAAGTGGGTGATATGAGCAGGACTATTAAGTGGGTGATATGAGCAGGACTATTAAGTGGGTGATATGTGCAGGACTATTAAGTGGGTGATATGAGCAGGACTATTAAGTGGGTGATATGTGCAGGACTATTAAGTGGGTGATATGTGCAGGACTATTAAGTGGGTGATATGTGCAGGACTATTAAGTGGGTGATATGTGCAGGACTATTAAGTGGGTGATATGTGCAGGACTATTGAGTGGGTGATATGTGCAGGACTATTAAGTGGGTGATATGAGCAGGACTATTAAGTGGGTGATATGAGCAGGACTATTAAGTGGGTGATATGTGCAGGACTATTAAGTGGGTGATATGAGCAGGACTATTAAGTGGGTGATATGTGCAGGACTATTAAGTGGGTGATATGTGCAGGACTATTAAGTGGGTGATATGTGCAGGACTATTAAGTGGGTGATATGTGCAGGACTATTAAGTGGGTGATATGAGCAGGACTATTAAGTGGGTGATATGTGCAGGACTATTAAGTGGGTGATATGAGCAGGACTATTAAGTGGGTGATATGAGCAGGACTATTAAGTGGGTGATATATGCAGGACTATTAAGTGGGTGATATATGCAGGACTATTAAGTGGGTGATATGAGCAGGACTATTAAGTGGGTGATATGAGCAGGACTATTAAGTGGGTGATATGTGCAGGACTATTAAGTGGGTGATATGAGCAGGACTATTAAGTGGGTGATATGAGCAGGACTATTAAGTGGGTGATATGTGCATGACTATTAAGTGGGTGATATGTGCAGGACTATTAAGTGGGTGATATGAGCAGGACTATTAAGTGGGTGATATGTGCAGGACTATTAAGTGGGTGATATGTGCAGGACTATTAAGTGGGTGATATGTGCAGGACTATTAAGTGGGTGATATGTGCAGGACTATTAAGTGGGTGATATGAGCAGGACTATTAAGTGGGTGATATGAGCAGGACTATTAAGTGGGTGATATGAGCAGGACTATTAAGTGGGTGATATGTGCATGACTATTAAGTGGGTGATATGTGCAGGACTATTAAGTGGGTGATATGAGCAGGACTATTAAGTGGGTGATATGTGCAGGACTATTAAGTGGGTGATATGTGCAGGACTATTAAGTGGGTGATATGTGCAGGACTATTAAGTGGGTGATATGAGCAGGACTATTAAGTGGGTGATATGTGCAGGACTATTAAGTGGGTGATATGTGCAGGACTATTAAGTGGGTGATATGAGCAGGAGTAAGAGGCCTTTTCAAAATAAAAGCGTGAGTGTAGCGAGACACAAGCAAGGACTCCCGTCGCTACGGCAACAAGCAAAGTCCTCTGCTTCGTAGCGCTGGCATCAATCACACCAACATCTGCTTTGGTCTTTGGCCCCGCCCACTCAAGTCTGTCCACTTTCACCCGCCTGACACTCACTCCTCCAATTACACTGATCACTACATGCATCTCTCTGATCACTACATGCCTCTCTCTGATCACTACATGCCTCTCTCTGATCACTACATGCATCTCTCTGATCACTACATGCCTCTCTGATCACTACATGCATCTCTCTGATCACTACATGCATCTCTCTGATCACTACATGCATCTCTCTGATCACTACATGCCTCTCTCTGATCACTACATGCCTCTCTCTGATCACTACATGCCTCTCTCTGATCACTACATGCCTCTCTCTGATCACTACATGCCTCTCTCTGATCACTACATGCATCTCTCTGATCACTACATGCATCTCTCTGATCACTACATGCCTCTCTCTGATCACTACATGCATCTCTCTGATCACTACATGCATCTCTCTGATCACTACATGCCTCTCTCTGATCACTACATGCCTCTCTCTGATCACTACATGCATCTCTCTGATCACTACATGCCTCTCTCTGATCACTACATGCCTCTCTCTGATCACTACATGCCTCTCTCTGATCACTACATGCATCTCTCTGATCACTACATGCATCTCTCTGATCACTACATGCCTCTCTCTGATCACTACATGCCTCTCTCTGATCACTACATGCCTCTCTCTGATCACTACATGCCTCTCTCTGATCACTACATGCATCTCTCTGATCACTACATGCATCTCTCTGATCACTACATGCATCTCTCTGATCACTACATGCCTCTCTCTGATCACTACATGCATCTCTCTGATCACTACATGCCTCTCTGATCACTACATGCCTCTCTCTGATCACTACATGCCTCTCTCTGATCACTACATGCCTCTCTCTGATCACTACATGCCTCTCTCTGATCACTACATGCCTCTCTCTGATCACTACATGCCTCTCTCTGATCACTACATGCATCTCCCTGATCACTACATGCATCTCTCTGATCACTACATGCATCTCTCTGATCACTACATGCATCTCTCTGATCACTACATGCCTCTCCTATCACTACATGCCTCTCTCTGATCACTACATGCCTCTCTCTGATCACTACATGCCTCTCTCTGATCACTACATGCCTCTCTCTGATCACTACATGCCTCTCTCTGATCACTACATGCATCTCTCTGATCACTACATGCATCTCTCTGATCACTACATGCATCTCTCTGATCACTACATGCATCTCTCTGATCACTACATGCATCTCTCTGATCACTACATGCATCTCTCTGATCACTACATGCATCTCTCTGATCACTACATGCATCTCTCTGACCACTACATGCCTCTCTCTGACCACTACATGCCTCTCTCTGACCACTACATGCATCTCTCTGATCACTACATGCATCTCTCTGATCACTACATGCATCTCTCTGATCACTACATGCATCTCTCTGATCACTACATGCATCTCTCTGATCACTACATGCATCTCTCTGATCACTACATGCCTCTCTCTGATCACTACATGCATCTCTCTGATCACTACATGCATCTCTCTGACCACTACATGCATCTCTCTGATCACTACATGCCTCGCTCTGATCACTACATGCCTCGCTCTGATCACTACATGCCTCTCTCTGATCACTACATGCCTCTCTCTGATCACTACATGCATCTCTCTGATCACTACATGCATCTCTCTGATCACTACATGCCTCTCTCTGATCACTACATGCATCTCTCTGACCACTACATGCCTCTCTGATCACTACATGCCTCTCTCTGACCACTACATGCATCTCTCTGACCACTACATGCCTCTCTGATCATTACATGCCTCGCTCTGATCACTACATGCATCGCTCTGATCACTACATGCATCGCTCTGATCACTACATGCATCGCTCTGATCACTACATGCATCGCTCTGATCACTACATGCCTCTCTCTGATCACTACATGCCTCTCTCTGATCACTACATGCATCTCTCTGACCACTACATGCCTCTCTCTGACCACTACATGCCTCTCTGATCACTACATGCATCTCTCTGATCACTACATGCATCTCTCTGATCACTACATGCATCTCTCTGATCACTACATGCCTCTCTCTGATCACTACATGCCTCTCTCTGATCACTACATGCCTCTCTCTGATCACTACATGCCTCTCTCTGATCACTACATGCATCTCTGATCACTACATGCATCTCTGATCACTACATGCCTCTCTCTGATCACTACATGCCTCTCTCTGATCACTACATGCCTCTCTCTGATCACTACATGCCTCTCTCTGATCACTACATGCCTCTCTCTGATCACTACATGCCTCTCTCTGATCACTACATGCCTCTCTCTGATCACTACATGCCTCTCTCTGATCACTACATGCCTCTCTCTGATCACTACATGCCTCTCTCTGATCACTACATGCCTCTCTCTGACCACTACATGCATCTCTCTGACCACTACATGCATCTCTCTGATCACTACATGCCTCTCTCTGATCACTACATGCCTCTCTCTGATCACTACATGCCTCTCTCTGATCACTACATGCCTCTCTCTGATCACTACATGCCTCTCTCTGATCACTACATGCCTCTCTCTGATCACTACATGCATCTCTCTGATCACTACATGCATCTCTCTGATCACTACATGCCTCTCTCTGATCACTACATGCATCTCTCTGATCACTACATGCATCTCTGATCACTACATGCATCTCTCTGATCACTACATGCATCTCTGATCACTACATGCCTCTCTCTGATCACTACATGCCTCTCTGATCACTACATGCCTCTCTGATCACTACATCCATCCCTCTGATCACTACATGCATCTCTCTGATCACTACATGCCTCTCTCTGATCACTACATGCATCTCTCTGATCACTACATGCATCTCTGATCACTACATGCATCTCTCTGATCACTACATGCCTCTCTCTGATCACTACATGCCTCTCTGATCACTACATGCATCTCTCTGATCACTACATGCATCTCTCTGATCACTACATGCATCTCTCTGATCACTACATGCCTCTCTCTGATCACTACATGCCTCTCTCTGATCACTACATGCCTCTCTCTGATCACTACATGCATCTCTCTGATCACTACATGCATCTCTCTGATCACTACATGCCTCTCTCTGATCACTACATGCCTCTCTCTGATCACTACTAACCCCTCTCTGATCACTACATGCCTCTCTGATCACTACATGCATCCCTCTGATAACTACATGCCTCTGTCTGCTGGCCTGGCTGCAGCGAGGATGAGAAGATGATCTTCCAGGGCCGAGGATAAAAACTAGACGAGCACTTTTTGGTTTTGGCAGCGAGGCTGAGCTGCCAGGACGATGCAGAAAGTAGTTTTGAGCACATGGAGATTGGATGGAAGTGCACACACTTTTGTCTCGGTTCCAGCAGCGTGTGGTTGTGCAATACAAGATGGATGTGAGCACAATTCCACAGAAGAGTGGAGCCTTGTCTTTTGTTCCTACATTTATTAGTCTTTGGACTCGTAACCATTCCAGGATCCATTCTCCAGTCAAAGCCACTCTGCCTATACAGTATCATAATTACAGATGGACCGATACCGCTGATTAGTAGTCAAGGAGGCCGTATTCATTAATAGTAGGGTTGGACTGCGTAATAAAGTACCGTGGTACTAATGAATAAAAAAAAAAAAAACGGTACTATACTCCTGAAAAATACCGGTGCAATTTTAAACATTTTCGGACGGGATGGTGTGTCATGGCTGGCAAAACAAACACACGCACGGAGCACTTACAAGCAGAAGCTGTGTGGAAAAGTCACAGGAACTCAGCACAGATCCGAAAACACAAATCATTGACATGAACGAGTCAGGAAAGTCACTTGGAGCCATTTCAAAGCAGCTTAAGGTCCCAAGAGCAACTGTGCAGACAATTGTTGGTAAGAATAAAGTGCATGGCACAGTTTTGTCACTGCCACCATCGGGAAGAAAAGACAAGCTGTCACCTGCTGCTGAGAGAAAATTGGTCAGGATGAACAAGAGTCAAGTGAGGTCTGCCATAAAGTTTGCTGCTGATCAAATGGACAAAGATAAGACCTTCTGGAAGAAAGTTGTGTGGTCAGATGAAACAAAATTGGAGCTGTTTGGCCACAATACCCAGCAATATGATTGGAGGAGAAAAGGTGAGGCCTTTAATCCCAGGAACACCACACCTACCGTCAAGCATGTTGGTGCAGTTGGGTGTTCCAACAGGACAAAGACCCCAAACACAGGTCACAAGTGGCAAAAGGAATGACTAAATCTAAGTCTCATCTTAAAACTCATCTGTATACTCTAGCCTTTAAATAGACCTCCTTTTTAGACCAGTTGATCTGCCGCTTCTTTTCTTTCTCCTATGTCCCCCCCTCCCTTGTGGAGGGGGTCCGGTCCGATGACCATGGATGAAGTACTGACTGTCCAGAGTCGAGACCCAGGATGGACCGCTCGTCGGGACCCAGGATGGACCGCTCGCCTGTATCGGTTGGGGACATCTCTACGCTGCTGATCCGCTTGAGATGGTTTCCTTTGGACGGGACTCTCACTGCTGTCTTGGAGCCACTATGGATTAAACTTTCACAGTATCATGTTAGACCCGCTCCACATCCATTGCTTTCGGTCCCCTAGAGGGGGGGGGGGGGGGGTTGCCCACATCTGAGGTCCTCTCCAAGGTTTCTCATAGTCAGCATTGTCACTGGCGTCCCACTGGATGTGAATTCTCCCTGCCCACTGGGTGTGAGTTTTCCTTGCCCTTTTGTGGGTTCTTCCGAGGATGTTGTAGTCGTAATGATTTGTGCAGTCCTTTGAGACATTTGTGATTTGGGGCTATATAAATAAACATTGATTGATTGATTGATTGAAATCAGGCTAGAATGAAGGTTTTAGAATGACCTTCCAAAGTCCTGACTTGAAAGTGTGGACAATGTTGAAGAAACAAGTCCATATCAGAAAAGCAACACATTTAGCTGAACGGCACCAATTTTGTGGTCAGAAATTCAAGCAGAAGCTTGTGGAAATGATTGGAAAGTCAAGACAGCCATTAGATGATATCCTTTACAAGTGTGCGTACACTTTTGACCACCACTGTGTTTAAGCACGTCAAAATGTTAAATATCTGCGCAGATAGTCTATTATAATGTAATGATTAAAACATTTCAAAACCTGTTCGTAGATCTCATTCTGCTTGCATAGAGATGACCTAAAACGTTTTTTATAAAAAAAAAAAAATAACATAATGGATTTTTCACAAAAACAAAACATCTGTTTGGAATTGAGATTTGTTTGTGCAGCCCTAACTGACTATTAGGACACGTCTACTTCCTGGGGGGCCGGCGGGTGCTGTCATTGGGTGGGACCGTCAACATGACTTCAAAACACATTTGTCATCCGCACCACAATGCTGGTCGCCATGGAAACCCGCTCCTATAGCTTCATGTCTGAGGAGGCCGAGGACCAGGCCTGCAGTCATGGCTGTCACCTTCTCTCTCTCTCTCTCTCTCTCTCTCTCTCTCTCTCTCTCTCTCTCTCCCTCCCCTCCTCCTCCTTCTTGTTGGCTTTGGAGAAGAAGATCTCCAAAGGCATGGTCAGTACCTGCCCCGTTGCCCTAGCAACCCCCACTAAAACATGGACCGTCTTCAAATCTAAAAGCGTCAACCTCTTGACTTTTTTCCCTTTGAAAGCCTCTCCTGCCCTCCCGGCGGGCGCCTTGGGAGGCAGCCAAGACAAACATGCCACACGGCATTTTATGAGCTTTGATGGAAACACTCCGACACCCCTCGGCACTTTAACGACTTCCAAAATGTCACGACGTGTTGCGCCGACAAATTGATGACCTCCGATGTGGACGTTTGTAGTTTTTTTTACACCTAACTACTGTGCAACCTTCATTTACTAACTTGACTGCTTCTTCAACAGGGTTTGTAAATTGAAAAGTTTGTACGGTCAAGCAAACTTCTCCATAAGAAGCAATATAAATATGAATAATTGGTTCTGTAATGTAGTGAGGGTTTGCACACTTTAAAAGTCAATATAAAGTGTTACACTGTACTGTATAACAAGACAAAACAACAACGACAAGCTGACCACACACACAAGTCCCTTTGGTGCCCTCACAAAGGATCAGAAATCACAAAAATCATTGACTTTAACTAGCATATTGTTGTGATGATAAATATTTTAAAAAGCAAAATCCTCGTACCGTCCATAAGGAGCGCTGCGGGTTTATCTTCATACAAAAGGCACATTAAAGGAGTCTTATTATTCAGAATATTTTGTAAATGTAAAAGACTTCCTTGTGGTCTACATAACATGTAACGGTGCTACTTTGTTCAAAATGTTGCTTGGATGATGTTTTACACATCTTCAAGAACGCTTTCCTACCGTCTCTTTGTCGGCACTCTTATTTACATGCCTCCACTTCGACAGCGTCTTCTCCCCGCCATCTTTGTTGTAGCGGTAGTTTTTAGCGCTTCCATAGCAAGTTTACTGAGAGATAGAAGTTAAAACTGTGATATTACAAATGGTGACAGAGGAGGATTAAAGTCCACAAGAAGATAGAGGGGAAAAAGGAGCTTATTGACTTCAATTTTCGGGAGCATATGCAGATCCCAAATACACATCAGCAGGTATGAGTAGGTAAGAAGATTTGCTTTTCATTATGTTGTGAAACAAAACGCCAGATAATATCTCCTAATAGGTGCCATTTTGGGCTCCTTGTGCACACACCATAATAATACCCTATGTTGAAGCACAATATGTCTGACTATGGTAGCTGTATTACCCCAAAACTATTTTTTTTTTAAAACATATATATTTTTTATTATACTTTATATGTGTATATGTACTGTGCATATATGTGTATTTATATATACTGTATGTATATATGTGTTTGTATATATACTGTGTGTATGTATGTATGTATATATATTTCTGTGTGTGTGTGTGTGTATATATATATATATATATATATATATATATATATATATATATATATATACATACAGTGGGGCAAAAAAGTATTTAGTCAGCCAGCGATTGTTCAAGTTCTCCCACTTCAAATGATGACAGAGGTCTGTCATTTTCATCATAGGTACACTTCAACTGGGAGAGACAGAATCTGAAAAAATAAATCCAGGAATTCACATTGTAGGAATTTTAAAGAATTTATTTGTAAATGATGGTGGAAAATAAGTATTGGGTCAACCATTCAAAGCTCTCACAGATGGAAGGAGGTTTTGGCTGAAAATCTCAGGATACATGGCCCCATTCATTCTTTCCTTAACACGGATCAATCGTCCTGTCCCCTTAGCAGAAAAACAGCCCCAAAGCATGATGTTTCCACCCCCATGCTTCACAGTAGGTATGGTGTTCTTGGGATACAACTCAGTATTCTTCTTCCTCCAAACACGACGAGTCGAGTTTATACCAAAAAGTTCTATTTTGGTTTCATCTGACCACATGACATTCTCCCAGTCCTCTGCTGTAACACACATATGTATGTATGTATATATATATATATATATATATATATATATATATATATATATATATATATATATATATATATGTACATGATGTATGTGTATGTATATAAATATGTGTATATGCAGACTTAGCACTCTGAAAGAGGACTTGACAATTCCCTAATGTAGTGGGAGGGAGTTCCCCTTCCACCTCCCGTCTCTCCTGGCTTGCACTTTTTTAACGGCCGGCAGATAAATAATAAATAAATCTTCCCAACGTGAACCGACTTACCCTCGCTGCGGACTTCCTGTAGCGGCGGGTCAGGGGTCAGGGGTGAGTGGGCGGGGTTAGCGTCAACACTGCAAACGTGGCTCCTGCTTCTTCTGGCCCCCAGCAGGAAGGTGGGCAGAAGTTATTGTGATCCATGGGAATGTCCAAGATCTCTTGAATCCTCTGGCTGCAGTCCAGGGGGGAGGCCGTGCATGTAAAGCAATAGTCAAGGCATTCAAGTAGTCTCAGTGCACTTATTGCACACATGCCTGCACATACTCCTACTAATTCTACTTCTACTTTTCTGCTTTTTAGTAAAGAAAACACCCTCCTGGCACTTCTTGGACTTCACTTCTACTTCACTATATTCTCTACATATAGCAGGACTTACTTCACTATATTCCCCATATATAGCAGGACTTACTTCACTATATTCTCCATATATAGCAGGACTTACTTCACTATATTCTCCATATATAGCAGGACTTACTTCACTATATTCTCCATATATAGCAGGACTTACTTCACTATATTCTCCATATATAACAGGAGTTACATCTGTTACAATGGAGTCTTTAGTACTGGTAGTATTGGTAGTACTGGTAGGTACTGACAGGAATCGTGACTACTTTCTTTGTATTTTGTACTGTGGAATGTTAGAAAAGGTTTGACCAATGGAGTCAAACATTAACCTACAAACCCCGTTTCCATATGAGTTGGGAAATGGTGTTAGATGTAAATATAAACAGAATACAATGATTTGCAAATCCTTTTCAAGCCATATTCAGTTGAATATGCTACAAAGACAACATATTTGATGTTCAAACTGATAAACTTTTTTTTTTTTTTTTGCAAATAATTATTAAGTTTAGAATTTGATGCCAGCAACACGTGACAAAGAATTTGGGAAAGGTGGCAATAAATACTGATAAAGTTGAGGAATGCTCATCAAACACTTATTTGGAACATCCCACAGGTGTGCAGGCTAATTGGGAACAGGTGGGTGCCATGATTGGCTATAAAAGCAGCTTCCATGAAATGCTAAGTAATTCAAAAACAAGAATGGGGTGAGGGTCACCACTTTGTAAGCAAATTGTCGAACAGTTTTAGAACAACATTTCTCAACGAGCTATTGCAAGGAATTTAGGGATTTTACCATCTATGGTACATAAAATCATCAAAAGGTTCAGAGAATCTGGAGAAATCACTGCACCTAA
The DNA here is from genome assembly GCF_033978795.1 of Nerophis ophidion. NCBI lineage: Eukaryota > Metazoa > Chordata > Actinopteri > Syngnathiformes > Syngnathidae > Nerophis > Nerophis ophidion. Next base: position 36,163,919 of record NC_084636.1, on the reverse strand, counting down.
GGGATTATATTACGGACCTTTGATCCCTCAGGTCAGTGGTCCGATTGGTACCGGGCCGCAGAAGAATTTTTTTATAAATTTTTATGTAAAAAAAAAAAAAAATGAAAATTTTATTTATTTTTTTATTTTTGAATTAAATCAACATAAAAAAAACACAATATACACTTACAATTAGTACACCAACCACAAAAACCTCCCTTTTTCATGACAAATTTAAAAAAAAGAATCTCCCCCCCCCCTCCCTCCCCGCTGGGCTGCGGGACAAATTATTAAGAGTTGAGCAGTCCACGGATATAAAAAGGTTGGGGACCACTGCCTCAGGTGGTACTGCATCAAAAACCAACATAAGTGTGTAAAGGATATCACCACATGGGCTCAGGAACTCTTCATGAAACCACTGTCAGTAACTACAGTTGGTCGCTACATCTGTAAGTGCAAGTTAAAACTCTACTATGCAAAGTGAAAGCCATTTATCAACAACACCCAGGAACGCCGCCGGCTTGGCTGGGCCCGAGCTCATCTAAGATGGACTGATGCAAAATGGAAAAGTGTTCTGTGGTCTGACGAGTCCACATTTCAAATAATATTTGGAAAATATGGACGTGGTGTCCTCCGGAACAAAGAGGAAAATAACCATCCGGATTGTTTTAGGCGCAAAATTCAGAAGCCAGCATGTGTGATGGTATGGGGGTGTATTAGTGCCCAAGGCATGGGTAACTTACACATCTGTGAAGGCACCATTAATGCTGAATGTTCCATACAGGTTTTGGAGCAACATATGTTGTCATCCAAGCAACGTTATCATGGACGCCCCTGCTTATTTCAGCAAAACAATGCCAAGCCACGTGTTACAACAGCATGGCTTCGTACTAAAAGAGTGCGGGTACTTTCCTGGCCCACCTGCAGTCCAGACATGTCTCCCATGGAAAATGTGTGGCGTATTATGAAGCCTAAAATATGACAAGACCCCGGACTGTTGAAGGACTGAAGCTCTACATAAAACAAGAATGGGAAAGAATTCCACTTTCAAATCTTCAACAATTAGTTTTCTCAGTTCCCCAAATGTTTATTGAGTGTTGTTAAAAGAAAAGGTGATGTAACACAGTGATGAACATGCCCTTTCCCAACTACTTTGGCACGTGTTGCAGCCAAATTCTAACTTAATTATTATTTGAAAAAAAAAAACATCAAATATGTTGTCTTTGTAGCATATTCAACTGAATATGGCTTGAAAAGGATTTGCAAATCATTGTATTCTGTTTATATTTACATCTAACACCATTTCCCAACTCATATGGAAACGGGGTTTGTACATATTGTGTAAAGAGTGTCAGTCCACTTGTAGTATTGTATGATGATTGTGTAGTTGTTGTGTGTAAAGTAACACAATCAGCAAGCTTGTGTACACACAGAGGTAGTTGCAAGGGGGTGTGGCCTTTGTGTTTGTTTATCTGGGGAAATGTCTTAGTGGGAGTATGTGACTCGGCCCTCACTGGAACACCAGATGACATCACTTCCTGCCCCCCCTACCCCCTCTTTCCTCCCCTCTTGGCGCGGTGCCAACTGTGTGAAAGCAGCAAAGTGCATTCTTTGTACTGAAGAAATGCTTTTCTCTGTGGGTCTCATACAATGTCTACTTCTTCTTCTT
>NC_084636.1:36107271-36157271 GCF_033978795.1 Nerophis ophidion | reverse complement strand
CACTGCTTTTGGGCTTTGTATATTTACAGTTCACATTCGGAGTACACTGACAGTACATGTTTACAGTACATGTTGACAATACACGTTTAAAGTACATAATTTGATTCAAAGGAATTCTCCAACATCTTGTTTGCTATGTAAATGATATTTTTGGTAAAAATCACCTTGGCTGCTGACTGCCGCACATACGCCGCGAGCGAGCGCAGAGATGACCTACAAACAAGTAGATTTTTGATTGATTAGGAGGAGAGTGGATCTTTGAGTACATCTGAGTTCCAACTCGACCTTGAGTGACCTCCCTCACACAAGGATTTGTTTATTCCTTTGCTGCGGTTTTGCTTTGTTTGCTGTTATTTCCTGTCAACATCTGCTTTTTCTCATGAATCGGCAATATTCAAATAGATTTCTGTTTTTAAAGCAACGTGTTTCTTTTTAATGCAACGTCCTCACAATGACACCAACTACATGTTGTAGTAGCCGTATGCTAAATTAGCTTCATGCTAAATTAGTTTCATGCTAAATTAGCTATTTTTTATGCTGAACTACCGAGGGTGCCGGGGCCCACTCAAATATTAACACTGAATGATTCATATTATTGTTAATTGTAATCATATTTGATAATTACTCACATCATTTTCTTTGTCATTTTTTAAATTAAATATACCGGTGTAAATAAACATATATATGTATATGTATGTATGTATATATGTATGTACGTAAGTACATATATATATATATATATATATATATATATATATATATATATATACATATATATATATGTATATGTATGTATGTATATATGTATGTACGTAAGTACATATATATATATATATATATATATATATGTATGTATGTATGTATGTATGTATGTATATATGTATGTGTGTGTGTGTGTGTGTGTGTTTCTATCCATCTATAAATAAAGTACTGGGTCATGGAATAGATCAATACATAGTTTGAGTATTATTATGTAAAATTATAATTAAGAAATAATTTACTTAATTAAAATAAAATTCCCAATTGACTATGTTTTATTGAGTATCTATACATATATATTTGTTTTTGGCATCCATCATATCTGTAGTGCATCTATTTGAAAAAAATTGACAACATTAAATTGTTTTATTCAACACAAACTTTAGGCTTAGGTCAGGCTGATTAGAAAAATAAATGCAAATACAAAATACTGGAAAGGGAAACAAAAATCCTAAAAACTAAGTGGGGAAATTAACATACAATTATGTTGTGTTGAAATAAACTGAATTAATAATGAATACATTTCTTTAAATAAAATGTCCAAAATAAAAGTGCAAATAAAAATACAGCTTCATCACTTAAGTAATTTTTTGCGCTTAAACAGTTTCTGAACGCCTTTAGCGCCAGACTTCTTACGTTTCTTTGACTTTCTCATTTCTGCCTCAAGTGGTTGAAAAGTGTATTGCAACTTACATGAAAATATATATTTACTGTAAAAAAAATATTTAAAAAAATTAATAAATACAATTTAAGTAAATAAAAACATTTAAGGGTTGTGAAATAACAATAGCAAAAAATTCAGTTATTGAAAAAAATATATAAATACGAGTTCATAATAAATGCAAAAATGTTTTTAAAAAATAACAATAGTAAAACAAATAATAATTTGATAAAAAATGATAAAAACTGTCAAAAATTTAATTGCGAATGAAAATAGAGCTTCACCTTTTTAGTCATAATTTTTGCGCTTAAGGAACTTCTTTATGACTTTAGCTCAGTTTGATTGTCATTGCTGACTAATTTATTAATACATAATAATATTGAATATGTTTTTCACTTAAACTGCCAGTAAAAGAAAAGTGCAAATGAAAATACATCTTCACCCTTTTAATCATATTTTTTTCTCTTAAGAAACTTCTCTTTGACTTTAGCCCCAGACTTCTGCTCGTTGTTTGTTCTTGTCATTACTGCCCCAATTGGTGGAAAAGTGTTTTGCAACTTATATAAAAATAAGTTATTTACTGTAAAAAAATCTATCAACTTTTTTGGGGGGAAAAATATATAAGTAAAAGTAATAATAAAGCAATTAAAAAAGTAAGGGCTTAAAAAATAACAATAGTAAAAAATATATAATAACCTGAAAATAATTAAAAACTGTAAGCAATGAAAGTGCAAATGAAAATACATCTTCACCACTTCAGTCATAATTTGTGCGCTTAAGAAACTTTTCAGTCACTTTAGCTCCAGACTTCCTGTCTTTGTTTGATGGTCATTACTGCCCCATGTGGTGGGAAAGTGTATTGCAACTTGTATAAAAATAAGTTATTTACTGTAAAAAAAAAAAAATCAATAAAAAATGTTTTTTAATAAAAAAATTAAATACAATAAAAACAGTTAAGGGTTGTGACAAAATAACAGTTAGAAAAATTAAGTAATTGAAACAAAATTTTAAGTAATAATGAATTAAGCAATTAAAAAGTAAGGGTTTAAAAATAACAATTGTAAAAAAAATACATATAATTAAAAAAAACTACAAAATTAAAGTGCAAATGAAAATACATCTTCACCACTTCAGTCATAATTTGTGCGCGTAAGAAACTTTTCAGTCACTTTAGCTCCAGACTTCCTGTCTTTGTTTGATGGTCATTACTGCCCCATGTGGTGGGAAAGTGTATTGCAACTTATATAAAAATAAGTTATTTACTGTAAAAAAAAAAATCTATAAAAAATGTTTTTTAATAAAAAAATAAAATACAATAAAAACAGTTAAGGGTTGTGACAAAATAACAGTTAGAAAAATTAAGTAATTGAAACAAAATTTTAAGTAATAATGAATTAAGCAATTAAAAAGTAAGGGTTTAAAAATAACAATTGTAAAAAAAATACATATAATTAAAAAAAACTAAAAAATTAAAGTGCAAATGAAAATACATCTTCACCACTTTAGTCATAATTTGTGCGCTTAAGAAACTTTTCAGTGACTTTAGCTCCAGACTTCCTATCTTTGTTTGATGGTCATCACTGCCCCATGTGGTGGGAAAGTGTATTACAGCTGAGTACCGCCGGGGCCCACATGGACCACAGCTGACAAACACATATCCTTTGGCGGGCCCCCAGGGGGCGCTCACTGCCGAGGAAACACCAGGTTACATCTTCCGCTGTTGTCCCAGGAGGAAGGCAGTGTCCATACGTAGCAGGACGGCGTGATGATGTCACAACAACAGCACGGGAAGAGAACACAATAGTTGTGTGAGGCGGAGGGAAATAACAGAAGGAGACGTCAACATTGAAATCTAGCTTTCCCTCAAATTGTTTCCAAATGTGGCAAGATTGCAACCTTGGCATGTTTTCTAACGTGCAGGCGCCACGCTGCGCACTCAAACACAGAACCTGACACCGCGGACCTTCACCACGGGAAACCCTTGTTTGTTCCTGTGTGCGTACGAGTCTGTGCGTGTGTCTGTGCGTTTGTTTGTGTGTGTGTGTGTGTGTGTGTGTGTGCGTGTGTGTAAGTGGGTCAGGTAGATCTCAGAACTTGTTGGCCACCTGAAAACTTAGCGGAGGTTGAAGCGTCATGGTGCACGTAAACATTTGTCCTTCCTGCTTGCCTGTCCACTGTCTCCATGGAAACAACACGTGTCCACTGTCTCCATGGAAACGACATGTCCAATGTCTCCATGGAAACAAGACATGTCCACGGTCTCCATGGAAACAAGACATGTCCACGGTCTCCATGGACACAAGACATGTCCACGGTGTCCATGGAAAGACGTCTTGTGTGTGGTGCAGTGCAGTGCAGTGCAGTGCAGTGCAGTGCAGTGCAGTGCAGTGCAGTGCAGTGCAGTGCAGTGCAGTGCAGTGAGCCTCCACAGCAGCAGGGGGCAGCACTCTTCGTATGGTCTGGGAAGGAAGCCACAACTGAAAATCATTTATTTGATTTAGTCTTTTTGCCATCACTCTACTAGAGGGCTCCACATCCCATTGTGATGTCACATATCAGCCAAACAATAATTATCGAATTGGATCTAAAATGTGCGATACCAACACTCCTGTAGCGCGTTTACTTGTGTGTGATATCATGTGCGATACAGGCGGCCCTGCAGAGTGTTTACTTGTGTGTGATATCATGTGCGATACAAGCGGTCCTGCAGAGTGTTTACTTGTGTGTGATATCATGTGCAATACAAGCGGTCCTGCAGCATGTTTACTTGTGTGTGATGTCATGTGCGATACAAGCGGTCCTGCAGCGTGTTTACTTGTGTGTGATATCATGTGCGGTACAAGCGGTCCTGCAGCGTGTTTACTTGTGTGTGATGTCATGTGCGATACAAGCGGTCCTGCAGCGTGTTTACTTGTGTGTGATATCATGTGCGATACAAGCGGTCCTGCAGCGTGTTTACTTGTGTGTGATATCATGTGCAATACAAGCAGTCACTTGTGTGTGATATCATGTGCGATACAAGCGGTCCTGCAGTGTGTTTACTTGTGTGTGATATCATGTGCAATACAAGCAGTCACTTGTGTGTGATATCATGTGCGATACAAGCGGTCCTGCAGTGTGTTTACTTGTGTGTGATATCATGTGCAATACAAGCAGTCACTTGTGTGTGATATCATGTGCAATACAAGCGGTCCTGCAGCGTGTTTACTTGTGTGTGATATCATGTGCGATACAAGCAGTCTTGCAGAGTGTTTACTTGTATGTTATATCATGTGCGATACAAGCATTCTCGTAGAGTGTTTACTTGTGTGTGATATCATGTGCGATACAAGCGGTCCTGCAGCGTGTTTACTTGTGTGTGATATCATGTGCGATACAAGCGGTCCTGCAGAGTGTTTACTTGTGTGTGATATCATGTGCGATACAAGCGGTCCTGCAGCGTGTTTACTTGTGTGTGATATCATGTGCGATACAAGCGGTCCTGCAGAGTGTTTACTTGTGTGTGATACAAGCAGTCTTGTAGAGTGTTTACTTGTGTGTGATATCATGTGCGATACAGGCGGCCCTGCAGAGTGTTTACTTGTGTGTGATATCATGTGCGATACAAGCGGTCCTGCAGAGTGTTTACTTGTGTGTGATATCATGTGTGATACAAGCAGTCCTGCAGAGTGTTTACTTGTGTGTGATATCATGTGCGATACAAGCAGTCCTGCAGAGTGTTTACTTGTGTGTGATATCATGTGCGGTACAAGCGTTCCTGCAGCGTGTTCACTTGTGTGTGATATCATGTGCAATACAAGCAGTCACTTGTGTGTGATATCATATGCAATACAAGCGTTCCTGCAGCGTGTTCACTTGTGTGTGATATCATGTGCAATACAAGCAGTCACTTGTGTGTGATATCATGTGCAATACAAGCAGTCACTTGTGTGTGATATCATGTGCAATACAAGCAGTCACTTGTGTGTGATATCATGTGCGATACAAGCGGTCCTGCAGAGTGTTTACCTGCGAGTGATAACATGTGCGATAGAAGCGGTCACTTGTGTGTGAAAAGTAAAACAAATAAAAAACTAATTAATAAATAAAATACAATTAAAATTTTTAAAAGTATGTAAAATATGAAAAATAAAAGTAATTTACTGTAGAAAAAATGTATTATAAAAAATGTTTTATTATGCCCTGCGATGAGGTGGCGACTTGTCCAGGGTGTACCCCGCCTTCCGCCCGATTGTAGCTGAGATAGGCGCCAGCGCCCCCTGCGACCCTGAAAGGGAATAAGCGGTAGAAAATGGATGGATGGATGGATGGTATTTTTTTTGTTGTAGAAATAAAAAGTAAAAAAATCAAATAAAAACAAAAAACAGTTATACAAATAAAAATAATTAGTTATTTACTGTAAAAAAAATAAAAATAATAATTGATACAAAAAAAATAATTTAAACTAAAAAAAACACTTCAGAGTTAAAAAATACAATTTACTGTAAAAAGAAAAGTTTTTAAATGAAGTGATAAAAAAGTACAATAAAAACAGCTAAGGGTTGTAAAAAAATAACATGGAGTTCTTTAAGGTGTTAGGGTCAGGACCACCAGACCTCCTGTGGTCCAGGTGCTGCTTGGGTCTCCATGGTAACCGCTCAGGGGGTTGAGTCAGACCTGGCTCGCCTGCGGGGAAACTCTGAGGCGGCGCGGCGTGGAGCGCCTCTAAAATGTGTTTATCACTCGTGCTGCACCTGAAACGCTCCCATCATTTATGGAGAGAAACACATGTCTTATTATTGCTTGTAAAACTAGAACTTTCTGCCCAGCAGGACCCGGGTTCCCCGCCATGTGCCCGCTGGAGCCGGCGGGCGAGGGCCACCCCGTGCAGGCCGCGCTGAAGACCTTCACGGCCCTGTCGGGCTGCGCCAGCCGGGGCACCGCCGGCCTCCCCCAGGAGGTGCACGTCATCAACCTGCGAGGCGCCGCACCTGACGACGCACCTGTCCAGGTGAGTGGTCCACCTTCCTGTTTGGTCAGCGTGCGATACCAGCAGCTGCCTCTAGTGAACCACATCATTCATCTCAGCGGTTGCACAATGTGCAAGTGTTGTCAGCAGGTGTGGTCAGGTGACCTGTCAATACGGAATGTGCTGACTCGGCACCCGCTCTCCACCAATGAGAGCGCCCCCTGCTGTGACACATGCGCCCGCGGCCTGGGAAAGTGTGCAGGTCCTGACTTGAAGCATGTTGAAGAGTGCACTTGTTTGCACGTGTCCTCCCAGCTGGTGCTTCATGTCGGGACTCATACAGGTCATGCACGAGTACGATCGGCCGATACCAGTATCACGTGTCAGCTATCGTTTGTTTTATGTATTTGAAGGTTATTGACCAATATTTAAACTACTTCCCTATTCATTTTTATTACAAACAACATGAATGTAACGATCACTAAATCATGTTCTTCAACTTCTTGACTCTGATATCAACTCTGACTTACTCTTCATTCTCATCCTATTTGATGTTATATCTAACTATTTCCCACCTTGTCATCAAATGATGTGAGAGCATGTGTTGATCACTAAGATTATTATCAGGGCTTAGCTCAGACTGATTACTCTGTTGCAAGTCCTGGGTATTCTATGTAACTTATGTGTGCAAATGGCTATTGAGTTTTTTTTTTTCTCCTGGCCTCAGTCTGGACCCTCTCCCCGGGAGTCCAGCCTTAGACTGAGTCTTTGTGGACTCAGTTTGGTTTATGGTGTGTTGGCAGCTCAGTTCAGTCTTTGCTGAATCAAGTGTTTTGTTGCACCCTAAAAAGTGTTAGCAGCGTAAGTATTGTACTTAATACACACCAGCTGTTTGACTGTGACGTGCATCGTGAACGTTTTTGGAGGTGTTGAAATGTCCAAATGCTAATCAGTAGCATGGAAGTAGCAAAGCCAATGTGTGTTAGCATCAAGGCAGCACATTTGTAGAAAAGTGGAGCCTTACTTTCCTTACGGTGGAGAGTTTTTTGGGTCAGTTCCTTGGTTGGCATTACAAAATGCAACATTACCTCAAGGTACTTTGGCTGAGTCCGCTCTCAGTGCTGCTGGAGTGGTCGCCAAGTGCTAAGAGCCGGTACCTTACTATGGGACTTGTAGTACACCTGAATCAGAGCGGTGGGCGCCCCAAAGTACCGTATTTGGTACAAAGAGGGTTCACTCTTTTTCTTTCATTCCGACAGCTGAAGAAGTAGTTTGATGAAAGTTTGAGGAAATGTGAGAAGGAGCGAGTGATTACGCGAGACGGGGAGGTCCAGAAGGAGCTTCTGGGCCGGGGTCCAGAATTAAAAACCGCTGAGGTATTTTGTGCTGGCGAGCGACGGCAGAGGGAATTTAGCGAGCGCACGGCGCCGCACACGTCCTGCCGCTGCGACGCGTGCGGCCTCCTGTCACGCCACGCTCACGGTGGCGGCCATCTCTTCCCCTCGATGGCTTCCTGCAGGAGGCATTAGTCGCAGCTAATAAGTGACCTGCGGCACGCTCCTGGCACGCGCCCAAGAACAACACACCTGATGGCGGATATATGCCCGGCAGCCATTGGAGAAAGTGCTGTCCTAACCTCCCCCTTCCTTCAAAATAAAGGCCCGCTCCAAAGCCAACAAAACTCTGCAGGATGAAGAAGACGACGTGTCAGCTTGCAACAACTTCTCCTTTCTGGCCGACTAGTCCACTCCACCTGCCCAAATCTATATTTATTATATATTCACTAGTCCACTCCACCTGCCCAAATCCATATTTATTATATACTCACTAGTCCACTCCACCTGCCCAAATCTATATTTATTATATACTCACTAGTCCACTCCACCTGCCCAAATCCATATTTATTATATACTCACTAGTCCACTCCACCTGCCTAAATCTATATTTATTATATATTCACTAGTCCACTCCACCTGCCCAAATCTATATTTATTATATATTCACTAGTCCACTCCACCTGCCCAAATCTATATTTATTATATATTCACTAGTCCACTCCACCTGCCCAAATCTATATTTATTATATACTCACTAGTCCACTCCACCTGCCCAAATCTATATTTATTATATATTCACTAGTCCACTCCACCTGCCCAAATCTATATTTATTATATACTCACTAGTCCACTCCACCTGCCCAAATCCATATTTATTATATACTCACTAGTCCACTCCACCTGCCCAAATCCATATTTATTATATACTCACTAGTCCACTCCACCTGCCCAAATCCATATTTATTATATACTCACTAGTCCACTCCACCTGCCTAAATCTATATTTATTATATATTCACTAGTCCACTCCACCTGCCCAAATCCATATTTATTATATACTCACTAGTCCACTCCACCTGCCCAAATCCATATTTATTATATACTCACTAGTCCACTCCACCTGCCCAAATCCATATTTATTATATACTCACTAGTCCACTCCACCTGCCCAAATCCATATTTATTATATACTCACTAGTCCACTCCACCTGCCTAAATCTATATTTATTATATATTCACTAGTCCACTCCACCTGCCCAAATCTATATTTATTATATATTCACTAGTCCACTCCACCTGCCCAAATCCATATTTATTATATACTCACTAGTCCACTCCACCTGCCCAAATCTATATTTATTATATACTCACTAGTCCACTCCACCTGCCCAAATCTATATTTATTATATACTCACTAGTCCACTCCACCTGCCCAAATCTATATTTATTATATACTCACTAGTCCACTCCACCTGCCCAAATCTATATTTATTATATACTCACTAGTCCACTCCACCTGCCCAAATCTATATTTATTATATACTCACTAGTCCACTCCACCTGCCCAAATCTATATTTATTATATACTCACTAGTCCACTCCACCTGCCCAAATCTATATTTATTATATATTCACTAGTCCACTCCACCTGCCCAAATCCATATTTATTATATATTCTGCAGCCTCATGCAATAACCCCAGAATCTCCATTTACAAACTTAATTGGTTTTGGAACAGGGTTCATGAATCAAAAACACATTTTTGCATCAGAGACAATTTAAATATTAATCCTATTTTAGTGAAGGTATGAACACTTTGAACACAACAACAACAACAAGCTGAACTGGATCATCTTTCTATTTATTAACAAGCCAAAACAATAACAACAATCTCAACTCGATATGTTTTCTATTTATTTACATGCCAAAACAACAACAACAAGCTGAACTGGATATTTTTTCTATTTATTAACAAGCCAAAACAACAAAAACAAGCTAAACTGGATTTTTTATTTATTCATAAACAACAACAACAAGCTAAACTAGATCATCTTTCTATTTATTAACAAGCCAAAACAACAACAACAATCTCAACTGGATATTTTTTCAATTTATTTACAAGCCAAAACAACAACAACAAGCTGAACTGGATCGTCTTTCTATTTATTGACAAGCCAAAACAACAACAACAACAACCATCTCAACTGGATATTTTCTATATGTATTAAGAAGCCAAAACAACAACAACAAGCTAAACTGGATATTTTTTTCTATTTATTAACAAGCCAAAACAACAACAACAAGCTGAACTGGATCATCTTCCTCTTTATTAACAAGCCAAAACATCAACAAAATGAAGTGTGTTGTGTGCACTGTTCTTCTAAAACAAGCATTTTGGAGCTCTCACAAACAATCAGAAATCACCAAAAAATCTTATACTGAAAGAAGACATATTGCTCCTCTATTAAAGATTTCAAAAAGTCAAAGCCACTCACGTTAACAATGGAGGAGCTGAGGAGGAAGGAGCAGAGAGAAATGAAGTACCATGTGTGTACTTTGGAATATATCATTAGGCATATACCGTATTTCCTTGAATTGCCACAGGGTATATAGTATGTGCCTGCCTTGAATTACTGCCGGGTCAAACTCGCTTCGCAAAATAATTAGCGCATGCTTAGTATTACCGCCGGGTCAAACTTGTGATGTCACGAGTGACACTTGCCCTGTCATCATTTTCAAAATGGAGGAGGCTGATTTCAATATCGGTAATTTGAAAACGCATAAAGGGAAGAAGATTAACAGCTATTCAGTAGGATTTAAAGTCCAAGCTTACGTAACACTCACATTTTTACTTCATGCCTTTGGTAAGTGCCGGAGTGAGAAGAGGTTTTAAAATAATTAGCGCATGCTTACTTTTACCACATGCCTTTGGTAAGTGCAGGAGTTACAAGAAGTTTTAAATTAATTAGCGACCCGGCGGCAATTCAAGGAAATACGGTACTTAATATTTATAAAAGCATATCAGTCCTGTACTCACAAAATATACGTGGTGTATATACTTTATATATGTTGTACATAATGTACATGGTGTATATACTTTATATCTGTTGTACAGAATATACATGGTGTATATACTTTATATACAGTATGTTGTACATAATATACATGGTGTATATACTTTATGTATGTTGTACAGAATAAACATGTGTATATACTTTATATATGTTGTACAGAATAAACATGTGTATATACTTTATATTTGTTGTACAGAATATACATGGTGTATATACTTTATATACAGTATGTTGTACATAATATACATGGTGTATATAAAGTAGATTATATAGAGTATGTTGTACATAATGTACATGGTGTATATACAGCAGGTTGTATAGAGTATGTTGTACATAATATATATGGTGTATATACTTTATGTATGTTGTACAGAATAAACATGTGTATATACTTTATATATGTTGTACAGAATAAACATGTGTATATACTTTATATTTGTTGTACAGAATATACATGGTGTATATATTTTATATATGTTGTACATAATATACATGGTGTATATACTGTATATATGTTGTACATAATATACATGGTGTACAACAGTAGGTTATATAGATTATGTTGTACATAATATACATGGTGTATATGCTTTATATATGTTGTACATAATATACATGGTGTATATACAGTAGATTATATAGAGTATGTTGTACATAATATACATGGTGTATATAAAGTAGATTATATAGAGTATGTTGTACATAATATACACGGTGTATATAAAGTAGATTATATAGAGTATGTTGTACATAATATACACGGTGTATATAAAGTAGATTATATAGAGTATGTTGTACATAATATACATGGTGTACATACAGTAGATTATAAAAGTATGTTGTACATAATATACATGGTTTATATACAGTAGATTATATAGAGTATGTTGTACATAATATACATGGTGTATATAAAGTAGATTATATAGAGTATGTTGTACATAATATACATGGTGTATATACAGTAGATTATAAAAGTATGTTGTACATAATATACATGGTGTACAACAGTAGGTTATATAGATTATGTTGTACATAATATACATGGTGTATATGCTTTATATATGTTGTACATAATATACATGGTGTATATACAGTAGATTATATAGAGTATGTTGTACATAATATACATGGTGTATATAAAGTAGATTATATGGCTGGCTCGCATCGTGGTCACTCCGTGATCACGTACGACCGCCAGACACTTCTGGATATGGACATATTGGGCCGTTTTGGACTGATAGACGCGGGCGTGCTAAACATGCTAACTAGCATGGGGATTCGTCGGCGGCTACGTCCAGCGGCCTGTGAAGCAGCGGAGTCTAGTAGCAGCGGGGGCCGTCTACGGAGCAGACGCCAGCGGTGTGATCGGAAACGCGGATGTCGAGCGGGGCTAAAAACAAAGCAGAAGGCTAATCCCCACAGAACACCACTTTCCTCCATCCCGAAGACGGATTTAGATGGAAAATGCGAGACTACTGGTCTGGGTAAGGAGTCTGTTAAATTAGAACAAGTTTTTTCTGCTTTGAGTGTTTCAGAGTTGGACATGTGTTTTACTGAGGTGGCTAACTATGATGTGTGCAGTTTATCAAAGCAACAAACACACAATCGGAAAATCCCCGTTACTGAGGAGGCTAACTATGATGCGTGCAGTTTATCAAAGCAACAATCAAACAATCGGAACATTCCCGTCGTATCAATTCCTAGATATGGTCGTAATTATACTGAATGCACTGGGCATAATAAACACAACATTATTAATATTGCTACTACGGATAATTTGATCAAAAATTCCCTAAAACAGCCCACTACCTATAATGTAGGTTTTTTAAACATAAGATCATTGTCTCCCAAAACGTTATTAGTTAATGATATTATCAGAGACAACAATCTTAACGTCATCGGTCTCAGTGAAACCTGGCTTAAACCAAACGACTTTTTTGCGCTAAATGAGGCATGTCCTCCTAACTTTACACATGCGCATATTGCCCGTCCGCTTAAAAGGGGTGGGGGGGTCGCACTAATATACAACGAAAACTTTAACCTTAGTCCTAACATAAATAATAAATATAAATCGTTTGAGGTGCTTACTATGAGGTCTGTCACACCGCTGCCTCTACACCTGGCTGTTATCTACCGCCCCCCAGGGCCCTGTTCGGACTTTATCAATGAATTCTCAGAGTTCGTTGCTGATCTAGTGACACACGCCGATAATATAATCATAATGGGGGACTTTAATATCCATATGAATACCCCATCGGACCCACCGTGCGTAGCGCTCCAGACTATAATTGATAGCTGTGGTCTCACACAAATAATAAATGAACCCACGCATCGCAACGGTAATACGATAGACCTAGTGCTTGTCAGGGGTATCACCGCTTCCAAAGTTACGATACTCCCGTATACTAAAGTATTGTCCGATCATTACCTTATAAAATTCGAGGTTCAGACGCATGTTCGTCAAACTAATAATAATAATAACTGCTATAGCAGCCGCAACATTAATACGGCCACAACGACAACTCTTGCTGACCTACTGCCCTCGGTAATGGCACCATTCCCAAAGTATGTGGGCTCTATTGATAACCTCACTAACAACTTTAACGACGCCCTGCGCGAAACCATTGATAACATAGCACCGCTAAAGTTAAAAAAGGCTCCAAAAAAGCGCACCCCGTGGTTTACAGAAGAAACTAGAGCTCAGAAATTATTATGCAGAAAGCTGGAACGCAAATGGCGCACGACTAAACTTGAGGTGCACCATCAAGCATTTAGTGATGGTTTAATAACTTATAAACGCATGCTTACCTTAGCTAAAGCTAATTATTACTCAAATCTCATCCACCGTAATAAAAACGATCCTAAATTTTTGTTTAGTACGGTAGCATCGCTTACCCAACAAGGGACTCCTTCCAGTAGCTCCACCCACTCAGCTGATGACTTTATGCAATTCTTTAGTAAGAAAATTGAAGTCATTAGAAAGGAGATTAAAGACAATGCGTCCCAGCTACAACGGGGTTCTATTAACACTGACACGATTGTATATACGGCGGATACTGCCCTCCAAAATAGTTTCTCTCGTTTTGAGGAAATAACATTAGAGGAATTGTTACAACGTGTAAATGGAATAAAACAAACAACATGTTTACTTGACCCTCTTCCTGGGAAACTGATCAAGGAGCTCTTTGTATTATTAGGTCCATCAGTGCTAAATATTATAAACTTATCACTTTCCTCGGGCACTGTTCCCCTAGCATTCAAAAAAGCGGTTATTCATCCTCTTCTTAAAAGACCTAACCTCGATCCTGACCTCATGGTAAACTACCGACCGGTGTCTCACCTTCCCTTTATTTCAAAAATCCTCGAAAAAATTGTTGCGGAGCAGTTAAATGAACACTTAGCGTCTAACAATCTATGTGAAACCTTTCAATCCGGTTTCAGGGCAAATCACTCGACGGAGACAGCCCTCGCAAAAATGACTAATGATCTATTGCTAACGATGGATTCTGATGCGTCATCTATGTTGCTGCTCCTCGATCTTAGCGCTGCTTTCGATACCGTCGATCATAATATTTTATTAGAACGTATCAAAACACGAATTGGTATGTCAGACTTAGCCCTGTCTTGGTTTAACTCTTATCTTACTGATAGAATGCAGTGTGTCTCCCATAACAATGTGACCTCGGACTACGTTAAGGTAACGTGTGGAGTTCCCCAGGGTTCGGTCCTTGGCCCTGCACTCTTCAGCATCTACATGCTGCCGCTAGGTGACATCATACGCAAATACGGTGTTAGCTTTCACTGTTATGCTGATGACACCCAACTCTACATGCCCCTAAAGCTGACCAACACGCCGGATTGTAGTCAGCTGGAGGCGTGTCTTAATGAAATTAAACAATGGATGTCCGCTAACTTTTTGCAACTCAATGCCAAAAAAACGGAAATGCTGATTATCGGTCCTGCTAGACACCGAACTCTATTTAATAATACAACTCTAACATTTGACAACCAAACAATTAAACAAGGCGACACGGTAAAGAATCTGGGTATTATCTTCGACCCAACTCTCTCCTTTGAGGCACACATTAAAAGCGTTACTAAAACGGCCTTCTTTCATCTCCGTAATATCGCTAAAATTCGCTCCATTCTGTCCACTAAGGACGCTGAGATCATTATCCATGCGTTTGTTACGTCTCGCCTCGACTACTGTAACGTATTATTTTCGGGTCTCCCCATGTCTAGCATTAAAAGATTACAGTTGGTACAAAATGCGGCTGCTAGACTTTTGACAAGAACAAGAAAGTTTGATCACATTACGCCTGTACTGTATATACCTTTATATACATATATACATACATATATACCTATACTGGCTCACCTGCACTGGCTTCCTGTGCACTTAAGATGTGACTTTAAGGTTTTACTACTTACGTATAAAATACTACACGGTCTAGCTCCATCCTATCTTGCCGATTGTATTGTACCATATGTCCCGGCAAGAAATCTGCGTTCAAAGGATTCCGGCTTGTTAGTGATTCCCAAAGCCCAAAAAAAGTCTGCGGGCTATAGAGCGTTTTCCGTTCGGGCTCCAGTACTCTGGAATGCCCTCCCGGTAACAGTTCGAGATGCCACCTCAGTAGAAGCATTTAAGTCTCACCTTAAAACTCATTTGTATACTGTAGCCTTTAAATAGACTCCCTTTTTAGACCAGTTGATCTGCTGTTTCTTTTCTTTTTCTTCTATGTCCCACTCTCCCCTGTGGAGGGGGTCCGGTCCGATCCGGTGGCCATGTACTGCTTGCCTGTGTATCGGCTGGGGACATCTCTGCGCTGCTGATCCGCCTCGACATCTCTGCGCTGCTGATCCGCCTCCGCTTGGGATGGTTTCCTGCTGGCTCCGCTGTGAACGGGACTCTCGCTGCTGAGTTGGAACCGCTTTGGACTGGACTCTCGCGACTGTGTTGGATCCATTGTGGATTGAACTTTCACAGTATCATGTTAGACCCGCTCGACATCCATTGCTTTCCTCCTCTCTAAGGTTCTCATAATCATTATTGTCACAGACGTCCCACTGGGTCATTATTGTCACCGATGTCCCACTGGGTGTGAGTTTTCCTTGCCCTTATGTGGGCCTACCGAGGATGTCGTGGTGGTTTGTGCAGCCCTTTGAGACACTAGTGATTTAGGGCTATATAAGTAAACATTGATTGATTGATTGATTGATATAGAGTATGTTTTACATAATATACACGGTGTATAGAAAGTAGATTATATAGAGTATGTTGTACATAATATACACGGTGTATATAAAGTAGATTATATAGAGTATGTTGTACATAATATACATGGTGTATATAAAGTAGATTATATAGAGTATGTTGTACATAATATACATGGTGTACATACAGTAGATTATATAGAGTATGTTGTACATAATATACATGGTGTATATACAGTGGATTATATAGAGTATGTTGTACATAATATACATGGTGTATATAAAGTAGATTATATAGAGTATGTTTTACATAATATACACGGTGTATATAAAGTAGATTATATAGAGTATGTTGTACATAATATACACAGTGTATATAAAGTAGATTATATAGAGTATGTTGTACATAATATACATGGTTTGTATACAGTAGATTATATAGAGTATGTTGTACATAATATACATGGTGTATATAAAGTAGATTATATAGAGTATGTTGTACATAATATACATGGTGTATATACAGTAGATTATAAAAGTATGTTGTACATAATATACATGGTGTATATAAAGTAGATTATATAGAGTATGTTGTACATAATATACATGGTGTATATACAGTAGATTATAAAAGTATGTTGTACATAATATACATGGTGTATATAAAGTAGATTATATAGAGTATGTTGTACATAATATACATGGTGTATATAAAGTAGATTATATAGAGTATGTTGTACATAATATACATGGTGTATATACAGTAGATTATAAAAGTATGTTGTACATAATATACATGGTGTATATAAAGTAGATTATATAGAGTATGTTGTACATAATATACATGGTGTATATACAGTAGATTATAAAAGTATGTTGTACATAATATACATGGTGTATATAAAGTAGATTATATAGAGTATGTTGTACATAATATACATGGTGTACATACAGTAGATTATATAGTGTATGTTGTACATAATATACATGGTGTATATACAGTAGATTATAAAAGTATGTTGTACATAATATACATGGTGTATATACAGTAGATTATAAAAGTACGTTGTACATAATATACATGGTGTATATAAAGTAGATTATATAGTGTATGTTGTACATAATATACATGGTGTATATACAGTAGATTATAAAAGTATGTTGTACATAATATACATGGTGTATATACAGTAGATTATAAAAGTATGTTGTACATAATATATATGGTGTATATAAAGTAGATTATATAGTGTATGTTGTAGTGGTGCACACAGTTTCTTTTTAGCTTCCAGACGTTACAACACAAACATTGTTTACATTCCAGGAGTATACAATAAGAGTGTTTGTGGGACACTTTGAGGAACAGATGCTGAAACATTACACTTTGTTATTCTCCATGTTGTAACTCTGCTTGTGCAATGTTCCACTTTGTTATTCTCCATGTTGTTCCACTTTGTTAGTCTCCATGTTGCTGCTCTGCTTGTGCAATGTTCCACTTTGTTATTCTCCATGTTGCTGCTCTGCGTGTGCAATGTTCCACTTTTTATTATTCTTCATGTTGTTCCACTTTGTTATTCTCCATGTTGCTGCTCTTTGTGTGCAATGTTCCACTTTTTATTATTCTTCATGTTGTTCCACTTTGTTTTTCTCCATGTTGTTACTCTGCTTGTGCAATGTTCCACTTTGTTTTTCTCCATGTTGTTGCTCTGCTTGTGCAATGTTCCACTTTGTTATTCTTCATGTTGTTCCACTTCGTTATTCTCCATGTTGTTGCTCTGCTTGTGCAATGTTCCACTTTGTTATTCTTCATGTTGTTCCACTTTGTTATTCTCCATGTTGCTGCTCTGCGTGTGCAATGTTCCACTTTTTATTATTCTTCATGTTGTTCCACTTTGTTATTCTCCATGTTGTTGCTCTGCTTGTGCAATGTTCCAATTTGTTATTCTTCATGTTGTTCCACTTCGTTATTCTCCATGTTGTTGCTCTGCTTGTGCAATGTTCCACTTTGTTATTCTTCATGTTGTTCCACTTTGTTATTCTCCATGTTGCTGCTCTGCGTGTGCAATGTTCCACTTTTTATTATTCTTCATGTTGTTCCACTTTGTTATTCTCCATGTTGCTGCTCTGCGTGTGCAATGTTCCACTTTTTATTATTCTTCATGTTGTTCCACTTTGTTATTCTCCATGTTGCTGCTCTGCGTGTGCAATGTTCCACTTTGTTATTCTTCATGTTGTTCCACTTTGTTATTCTCCATGTTGCTGCTCTGCGTGTGCAATGTTCCACTTTTTATTATTCTTCATGTTGTTCCACTTTGTTATTCTCCATGTTGCTGCTCTGCGTGTGCAATGTTCCACTTTTTATTATTCTTCATGTTGTTCCACTTTGTTATTCTCCATGTTGCTGCTCTGCGTGTGCAATGTTCCACTTTGTTATTCTTCATGTTGTTCCACTTTGTTATTCTCCATGTTGCTGCTCTGCGTGTGCAATGTTCCACTTTTTATTATTCTTCATGTTGTTCCACTTTGTTATTCTCCATGTTGCTGCTCTGCGTGTGCAATGTTCCACTGGCACTGGGACTATTTCCAAAGTCGTGCTGCACTTTTATAGCCTGGCTTTTCTTCTCCTGCTGGTTTTCACATTTGTCTGGCATGAAGAAGTTTGGTCTCCATCAAGCCAAGGAGAAGCAGAAGTGACGCTCAGGAGGTGGAACAACATCTCCTCCAATTACAGCTGGATGATTGAATTCCACTTTCCCCGCATAGATGTGGAATATCAACTATACACACACAAAGATGTGGAATATCAACTATACACACACAAAGATGTGGAATATCAACTATACACACACATAGATGTGGAATATCAACTATACACACACAAAGATGTGGAATATCAACTATACACACACAAAGATGTGGAATATCAACTATACACACACAAAGATGTGGAATATCAACTGTACACACACAAAGATGTGGAATATCAACTATACACACACAAAGATGTGGAATATCAACTATACACACACAAAGATGTGGAATATCAACGATACACACACAAAGATGTGGAATATCAACTATACACACACAAAGATGTGGAATATCAACTATACACACACAAAGATGTGGAATATCAACGATACACACACAAAGATGTGGAATATCAACTATACACACACAAAGATGTGGAATATCAACTATACACACACAAAGATGTGGAATATCAACTATACACACACAAAGATGTGGAATATCAACTATACACACACATAGATGTGGAATATCAACTATACACACACAAAGATGTGGAATATCAACTATACACACACAAAGATGTGGAATATCAACTGTACACACACAAAGATGTGGAATATCAACTATACACACACAAAGATGTGGAATATCAACTATACACACACAAAGATGTGGAATATCAACTATACACACACAAAGATGTGGAATATCAACTATACACACACAAAGATGTGGAATACACTTCCCTCACTGACCTGCACACTGCACACAGCCTCTAAGCTAGCAGGCTACACATCATCAACAATGTTATTCTTTCAAATAAAGTTGTAATAAGTTCATATATTCTTTATAACTTCATATATTCTTTATAGATTCAAAAATTATTTTTAAGTTCATATATTTTTTATAAGTTTATATATTCTTTATAAATTTATATATTTTTTATAATTTCATATTTTTTTATAAGTTCATATATTCTTTATAGAACATTTTTGTGACATATTTATATTTATTTTGTCATTCATTTGAAGAACTCGCATCACTAAACACTCTTCTTCTAATCAGCTCCAAAATGGCCCTAATTAGTTTCTATGGAATAAACCTTTAATTCTTAGCAACTTTGACTGTCAATACTGTCCCACTTACACATCTGGTGCAACTTTGACTGTCAATATTGTCCCACTTACACATCTGAAGCAACTTTGACTGTCAATACTGTCCCACTTACACATCTGGTGCAAACTTTGACTGTCAATACTGTCCCACTGACACATCAGATGCAACTTTGACCGTCAATAGTGTCCCACTTGTACATCTGATGCAACTTTGACTGTCACTACTGTCCTACTGACACATCTGATGCAACTTTGACTGTCACTACTGTCCTACTGACACATCAGATACAACATTGTCTGTCAATGCTGTCCCACTGACACATCTGATGCAACTTTGACTGTCAATACGGTCCAACTTACATATCTGATGCAACTTTGACTGTCAATGCTGTCCCACTTAAATATTTGATACAACTTTGACCGTCAATACTGTCCCACTTACACATCTGATGCAACATTGACTGTCAGTACTGTCCCACTTACACATCCAATGCAACTTTGACTGTCAATAGTGTCCCATTTACACATCTGATGCAACATTGACTGTCAATACTGTCCAACCGACACATCTGCTGCAACTTTGACTGTAAATACTGTCCCACTTACACATCTGGTGCAACTTTGACTGTCAATATTGTCCCACTTACACATCTGAAGCAACTTTGACTGTCAATACTGTCCCACTTACACATCTGGTGCAAACTTTGACTGTCAATACTGTCACACTGACACATCGGATGCAACTTTGACTGTCAATACTGTCCCACTGACACATCTGATGCAAGTTTAAATGGAAGCTAGTGCCGCCAGGTGGCAACCAGCGCATTAATCATGAGCTGGTCATTGGTTGCTAGGCTAGCTAATCGTTGGCAACCAGAGCTTGAAACGCTAGCTTGCAAGCATTAGTTAGCACCTAGCACGCTCAAAGTGAGCTGGCAGCTAGCGTTTTAGTCGTCCGTTAGCAGTTTGCATATTTATTGTTTGCTAATTGCCTGCCAGCAGCTAGCGCCGCTGATTAGCCGGTGCATTAATCATGAACTGAGCATCGCAAGCTGGCAGCTAGCGCCATGGATCTTTGGCCTGCTGATTGCTAACTGCTAGCTAGTAGGTGTGATGGAATTGAAGTGTGGTCATTTTGAAGCCAATGTAAATAAATGAACACATCAAAGAGTCCAATCGTTAAGACTTTGACAGGCCACAGTAAAAGTGAGAATGCAGTAGAGCGCCCCCACCTGGCTGTAAGGAAGTCAGACAATGGACATTTTGGGATGATTGATTATAGCGTGCTAGTTGTACTTCTGGCAAGCCTGCAGAGATAAGACCCACTTAAGGCAGCAGAGCACGGCTTGGAAACACTGTGAAGTTTACGAGGTGCTCACAAATCAAACATGTGCTGAAGATGAGAGGAGGTTGCTGGCTCTACTCCGCCATGATCTTTTCTTCAGCTGACGTCTGCTGGAGCTCCTCGAGCTTCCAACTTCTGTGTACAAAATCTGAGATGTCTGCTGTAGCTCCAGAAGCTTCTGTCCAGATGGACGCTGAGGTCCAAACCCACTTTTATGTGTCCTCCTTCTTCCCCGAGTCAAGGTCAAACCAATAAAGCAGCGACTTCTCTTCCCAAAGTCAGTTTGTCAATCACTGCTCTTAAGACCTAGAAGCTTTGGTTGTCAAAAACACATTCAAATATAGAACTCTTTTTTAACACTTTTATGACGGGGCCCCAATAATTTTAGTGGATTTTTTTTTTTAACTAAAAAAACCATCAGTGTTCTAAATGATTGACCCGTTGAATACTTCACATCAAATATTACACTTTGAACATTTGTCTCTTGGAAATATTTTATGTTGTGTGTTTGTCATATAAAAAACTAAGTTTTCTCTGACAAAAAGTGCATAAAACCAACAATCAAAACAAAAAATGATACAAAAGTATGATTGGTGGATAGATTTGAAGTTAATCTAGAGATTTAAGCTTTGAATGGAAAAAATTGATAAAATATAAACTTATTTTTAACACTTTTATGAGTGGGACCCTTTTGGATCCCCAGGAATTTTAGTGGGACTTTTTTAAATAATAAATTTAAATCAATGTTATGAAGTATTAACTTATTTAAGGCTCACATTACTTCACATCAAGTATTACACTTTCAACTTTTTGGGGGGGAAATATTGCATACTTTGTGTGTTTGTCGTATTAAAAAAAGGCCATCAGAAGTACTTTTTTAATCCATGCATGGAAATGAAAACATTAAAAGAAAACAAAGAACATAATATAAATGTATAATCCCGGATAGATCTGAAGTTGATCTGCAGATTTAATATCAATGTTGTTATGAATTATTGACAGGCTCACATTACTTCACATCAAATATTACACTTTCAACATTTGAGGGGATATTTAGTGTTTTTGTCATAAAAAACATGAAAAATAAAACCTTCATATCTAAAGACCTGAAGTTGATCTAAAGAGGCTTGTTAGCGTTGTTTGTTGTGTTAGCATGTGAGCGGGCTGATTAGCATCAGGCCCCAGGTAGCATGTGGGCGGGGCTTTGATAACAGCTGCCGACAGGTTTTATTGTGACCCAGAAAGATCCAGATCCACAACTAGACCAGACCCAGACTGAATGGATCCATTCTTTGATGAAGTCGCTGTTTGGCCAGGAGACCATCGTTAGTCTCTGTGACTCATTAGTGCACTGCATCAGAGGGGTCATCACTTAGTGCACTGCATCAGAGGGGTCATCACTTAGTGCACTGCATCAGAGGGGTCATCACTTAGTGCACTGCATCAGGGTGGTCATCACTTAGTGCACTGCATCAAAGTGGTCATCACTTAGTGCACTGCATCAGAGGGGTCATCACTTAGTGCACTGCATCAGAGGGGTCATCACTTAGTGCACTGCATCAGAGGGGTCATCACTTAGTGCACTGCATCAGAGGGGTCATCACTTAGTGCACTGCATCAGAGGGGTCATCACTTAGTGCACTGCATCAGAGGGGTCATCACTTAGTGCACTGCATCAGAGGGGTCATCACTTAGTGCACTGCATCAGAGTGGTCATCACTTAGTGCACTGCATCAGAGGGGTCATCACTTAGTGCACTGCATCAGAGGGGTCATCCATTAGTGCACTGCATCAGAGGGGTCATCCATTAGTGCACTGCATCAGAGGGGTCATCACTTAGTGCACTGCATCAGAGGGGTCATCACTTAGTGCACTGCATCAGAGGGGTCATCACTTAGTGCACTGCATCAGAGTGGTCATCACTTAGTGCACTGCATCAGAGTGGTCATCACTTAGTGCACTGCATCAGAGGGGTCATCACTTAGTGCACTGCATCAGAGGGGTCATCACTTAGTGCACTGCATCGGAGTGGTCATCACTTAGTGCACTGCATCAGAGTGGTCATCACTTAGTGCACTGCATCAGAGGGGTCATCACTTAGTGCACTGCATCAGAGGGGTCATCACTTAGTGCACTGCATCAGAGGGGTCATCACTTAGTGCACTGCATCGGAGTGGTCATCACTTAGTGCACTGCATCAGAGGGGTCATCACTTAGTGCACTGCATCAGAGGGGTCATCACTTAGTGCACTGCATCAGGGTGGTCATCACTTAGTGCACTGCATCAAAGTGGTCATCACTTAGTGCACTGCATCAGAGGGGTCATCAATTAGTGCACTGCATCAGAGGGGTCATCACTTAGTGCACTGCATCAGAGGGGTCATCACTTAGTGCACTGCATCAGAGGGGTCATCACTTAGTGCACTGCATCAGAGGGGTCATCACTTAGTGCACTGCATCGGAGTGGTCATCACTTAGTGCACTGCATCAGAGTGGTCATCACTTAGTGCACTGCATCAGAGGGGTCATCACTTAGTGCACTGCATCAGAGGGGTCATCACTTAGTGCACTGCATCGGAGTGGTCATCACTTAGTGCACTGCATCAGAGGGGTCATCACTTAGTGCACTGCATCAGAGGGGTCATCACTTAGTGCACTGCATCAGAGGGGTCATCACTTAGTGCACTGCATCAGGGTGGTCATCACTTAGTGCACTGCATCAAAGTGGTCATCACTTAGTGCACTGCATCAGAGGGGTCATCACTTAGTGCACTGCATCAGAGGGGTCATCACTTAGCGCACTGCATCAGAGTGGTCATCACTTAGTGCACTGCATCAGAGGGGTCATCACTTAGTGCACTGCATCAGAGGGGTCATCACTTAGTGCACTGCATCAGAGGGGTCATCACTTAGTGCACTGCATCAGAGGGGTCATCACTTAGTGCACTGCATCAGAGGGGTCATCACTGAGTGCACTGCATCAGAGTGGTCATCACTTAGTGCACTGCATCAGAGGGGTCATCACTTAGTGCACTGCATCAGAGGGGTCATCACTTAGTGCACTGCATCAGAGGGGTCATCACTTAGTGCACTGCATCGGAGTGGTCATCACTTAGTGCACTGCATCAGAGGGGTCATCACTTAGTGCACTGCATCAGAGGGGTCATCACTTAGTGCACTGCATCAGGGTGGTCATCACTTAGTGCACTGCATCAAAGTGGTCATCACTTAGTGCACTGCATCAGAGGGGTCATCAATTAGTGCACTGCATCAGAGGGGTCATCACTTAGTGCACTGCATCAGAGGGGTCATCACTTAGTGCACTGCATCAGAGGGGTCATCACTTAGTGCACTGCATCAGAAGGGTCATCACTTAGTGCACTGCATCGGAGTGGTCATCACTTAGTGCACTGCATCAGAGTGGTCATCACTTAGTGCACTGCATCAGAGGGGTCATCACTTAGTGCACTGCATCAGAGGGGTCATCACTTAGTGCACTGCATCGGAGTGGTCATCACTTAGTGCACTGCATCAGAGGGGTCATCACTTAGTGCACTGCATCAGAGGGGTCATCACTTAGTGCACTGCATCAGAGGGGTCATCACTTAGTGCACTGCATCAGGGTGGTCATCACTTAGTGCACTGCATCAAAGTGGTCATCACTTAGTGCACTGCATCAGAGGGCTCATCACTTAGTGCACTGCATCAGAGGGGTCATCACTTAGCGCACTGCATCAGAGTGGTCATCACTTAGTGCACTGCATCAGAGGGGTCATCACTTAGTGCACTGCATCAGAGGGGTCATCACTTAGTGCACTGCATCAGAGGGGTCATCACTTAGTGCACTGCATCAGAGGGGTCATCACTTAGTGCACTGCATCAGAGGGGTCATCACTGAGTGCACTGCATCAGAGTGGTCATCACTTAGTGCACTGCATCAGAGTGATCATCAATTAGTGCACTGCATCAGAGTGGTCATCACTTAGTGCACTGCATCAGAGTGGTCATATTCCCCCTAAATGTCCCAAAGTACTCCAAAAAAGGGATAAACTTTTCCCTTAAGGCCCCAAAAGTACCCCCCAAAAAGGATTATCTTACCCTAAAGGTCTCAAAATACTCCAAAAAGGAATAATATTCCACCTAAAGACCACAAAGTACCCCCAAATAAGGATCAACTTTCCCCTAAAGGTCACCAAGTACTCAAAAAAGGGATCAACTTCCCCCTAAAGGTCCCAAAGTACCCCTCAAAAAGGATCATCTTCCCCCTAAAAGTCCCAAACCAACCCTTCAAAAACAATATTCTTCCCCAAAAAGGATCATCTTCCCCCTAAAGGTCACAAAGTACTCCAAAAAAGGATCATAAATCCCCCTAAAGGTCCCAAAGTACTCACCCAAAAGGATCATTCCCCATTAAGGTCACAAAGTACTCAAAAAAAGGATAATC
Organism: Nerophis ophidion; assembly: GCF_033978795.1. Lineage (NCBI taxonomy): Eukaryota > Metazoa > Chordata > Actinopteri > Syngnathiformes > Syngnathidae > Nerophis > Nerophis ophidion. The sequence continues at coordinate 36,131,615 of NC_084636.1, read as the reverse complement.
TTCCCTAAAGGTCCCAAAATACTCCCAAGAAAGATAATCTTCCCTTTAATGGTCCCAAAAGTACCCCCAAAAAGGATCATTTCCCCCCCAAAGGTCCCAAAGTACCCCCAAAAAGAACTAACTCCTTAAAGTCCCGGTGCCCCAAGAGACCTAGAATATTTCTTCCCTACACTGTCAGGACCTAAGTGGTCCAAGTGGGACCTCACAGACGCTTGGAAGAAGGTGGTTGGGGGGGGGGTCTGGGTTCTAATGCTGGGGGGAGCATGAGGCTGATATCAGGAGATGAAGAAAATAAGTTCTTGCATGCTGAGATGAGATCTCAGCAGGTTAAAGATCTCCAGGTGAGGTGAGGTTAAAGGTCTCCAGGTGAGGTGAGGTTAAAGGTCTCCAGGTGAGGTCAGGTTAAAGGTCTCCAGGTGAGGTCAGGTTAAAGGTCTCCAGGTGAGGTCAGGTTAAAGGTCTCCAGGTGAGGTCAGGTTAAAGATCTCCAGGTGAGGTCAGGTTAAAGGTCTCCAGGTGAGGTCAGGTTAAAGGTCTCCAGGTGAGGTCAGGTTAAAGGTCTCCAGGTGAGGTCAGGTTAAAGATCTCCAGGTGAGGTCAGGTTAAAGATCTCCAGGTGAGGTCAGGTTAAAGGTCTCCAGGTGAGGTCAGGTTAAAGATCTCCAGGTGAGGTCAGGTTAAAGGTCTCCAGGTGAGGTCAGGTTAAAGGTCTCCAGGTGAGGTCAGGTTAAAGATCTCCAGGTGAGGTCAGGTTAAAGATCTCCAGGTGAGGTCAGGTTAAAGATCTCCAGGTGAGGTCAGGTTAAAGGTCTCCAGGTGAGGTCAGCCTCAGCAGCAGTCAGCAGATTTCAGCAGGTTGTTGTTGTTCAGGTGATTGCCATCTTGTTTCTGTCTGGCCCTCCAAGTCTCCATGGTCCCTCAAAGGCAGTCCTGATCATATCTGCTCCCTCAGGACCTCCAAGTCTCCATGGTCCCTCAAAGGCAGTCCTGATCACATCTGCTCCCTCAGGACCTCCAAGTCTCCATGGTCCCTCAAAGGCAGTCCTGATCATATCTGCTCCCTCAGGACCTCCAAGTCTCCATGGTCCCTCAAAGGCAGTCCTGATCATATCTGCTCCCTCAGGACCTCCAAGTCTCCATGGTCCCTCAAAGGCAGTCCTGATCATATCTGCTCCCTCAGGACCTCCAAGTCTACATGGTCCCTCAAAGGCAGTCCTGATCATATCTGCTCCCTCAGGACCTCCAAGTCTCCATGGTCCCTCAAAGGCAGTCCTGATCATATCTGCTCCCTCAGGACCTCCAAGTCTACATGGTCCCTCAAAGGCAGTCCTGATCATATCTGCTCCCTCAGGACCTCCAAGTCTCCATGGTCCCTCAAAGGCAGTCCTGATCATATCTGCTCCCTCAGGACCTCCAAGTCTCCATGGTCCCTCAAAGGCAGTCCTGATCATATCTGCTCCCTCAGGACCTCCAAGTCTCCATGGTCCCTCAAAGGCAGTCCTGATCATATCTGCTCCCTCAGGACCTCCAAGTCTACATGGTCCCTCAAAGACAGTCCTGATCATATCTGCTCCCTCAGGACCTCCAAGTCTCCATGGTCCCTCAAAGGCAGTCCTGATCATATCTGCTCCCTCAGGACCTCCAAGTCTCCATGGTCCCTCAAAGGCAGTCCTGATCACATCTGCTCCCTCAGGACCTCCAAGTCTCCATGGTCCCTCAAAGACAGTCCTGATCATATCTGCTCCCTCAGGACCTCCAAGTCTCCATGGTCCCTCAAAGGCAGTCCTGATCATATCTGCTCCCTCAGGACCTCCAAGTCTCCATGGTCCCTCAAAGGCAGTCCTGATCACATCTGCTCCCTCAGGACCTCCAAGTCTCCATGGTCCCTCAAAGGCAGTCCTGATCACATCTGCTCCCTCAGGACCTCCAAGTCTCCATGGTCCCTCAAAGGCAGTCCTGATCACATCTGCTCCCTCAGGACCTCCAAGTCTCCATGGTCCCTCAAAGGCAGTCCTGATCATATCTGCTCCCTCAGGACCTCCAAGTCTCCATGGTCCCTCAAAGGCAGTCCTGATCACATCTGCTCCCTCAGGACCTCCAAGTCTCCATGGTCCCTCAAAGGCAGTCCTGATCATATCTGCTCCCTCAGGACCTCCAAGTCTCCATGGTCCCTCAAAGGCAGTCCTGATCATATCTGCTCCCTCAGGACCTCCAAGTCTCCATGGTCCCTCAAAGGCAGTCCTGATCATATCTGCTCCCTCAGGACCTCCAAGTCTCCATGGTCCCTCAAAGGCAGTCCTGATCACATCTGCTCCCTCAGGACCTCCAAGTCTCCATGGTCCCTCAAAGGCAGTCCTGATCACATCTGCTCCCTCAGGACCTCCAAGTCTCCATGGTCCCTCAAAGGCAGTCCTGATCATATCTGCTCCCTCAGGACCTCCAAGTCTCCATGGTCCCTCAAAGGCAGTCCTGATCACATCTGCTCCCTCAGGACCTCCAAGTCTCCATGGTCCCTCAAAGGCAGTCCTGATCATATCTGCTCCCTCAGGACCTCCAAGTCTCCATGGTCCCTCAAAGGCAGTCCTGATCATATCTGCTCCCTCAGGACCTCCAAGTCTCCATGGTCCCTCAAAGGCAGTCCTGATCATATCTGCTCCCTCAGGACCTCCAAGTCTCCATGGTCCCTCAAAGGCAGTCCTGATCACATCTGCTCCCTCAGGACCTCCAAGTCTCCATGGTCCCTCAAAGGCAGTCCTGATCACATCTGCTCCCTCAGGACCTCCAAGTCTCCATGGTCCCTCAAAGGCAGTCCTGATCATATCTGCTCCCTCAGGACCTCCAAGTCTCCATGGTCCCTCAAAGGCAGTCCTGATCACATCTGCTCCCTCAGGACCTCCAAGTCTCCATGGTCCCTCAAAGGCAGTCCTGATCATATCTGCTCCCTCAGGACCTCCAAGTCTCCATGGTCCCTCAAAGGCAGTCCTGATCACATCTGCTCCCTCAGGACCTCCAAGTCTCCATGGTCCCTCAAAGGCAGTCCTGATCACATCTGCTCCCTCAGGACCTCCAAGTCTCCATGGTCCCTCAAAGGCAGTCCTGATCACATCTGCTCCCTCAGGACCTCCAAGTCTCCATGGTCCCTCAAAGGCAGTCCTGATCACATCTGCTCCCTCAGGACCTCCAAGTCTCCATGGTCCCTCAAAGGCAGTCCTGATCATATCTGCTCCCTCAGGACCTCCAAGTCTCCATGGTCCCTCAAAGGCAGTCCTGATCATATCTGCTCCCTCAGGACCTCCAAGTCTCCATGGTCCCTCAAAGGCAGTCCTGGTCGTATCTGCTCCCTCAGGACCGAGGAACAGGCTGTTTCCAGGCTGCAGGGGAGCCTTCTTGCAACAACAAACAACAACAACAACATCTCAGCATTCGCTTTCTTCTCCTTGTGTGGAGATGCTCTGGTGGACTTGTTCCTGGTTTTTGGTGGACTTCTTTCTGATGTCTGCAGCTCTTGTCCTTGTGGCTACTTTGGGACCTTTGACTTTGATTGCCCACATCTCTTGGTATCAGGGGGAAGATTATCCTTTTTCAGGTACTTTGGGACCTTTAGGGGGAAGATGATCCTTTTTGGGATCTTGAGGGTAAGGATGATACTTTGGGACCTTTGACTTTGATTGTCTAAATCTCTTAATGTTAGTGGGAAGATGATCCTTTTGGGGTTTTTTGGGACCTTTAGGGGAATATGATACATTATTTAGGAGTACTTGGGACCTTTAGAGGGAAGATGAATAACAAACATTTTCGGGGGGGTACTTTAGAACCTTTAGGGGAAGTATGATCCCTTTTTTTAGGGTACTTTGGGACCTTTAGGGGGAATATGATACATTTTGGGGGGTTGTACTTTGGGACCTTTGGGGGCGTGGATCTATTTTTGGGGGGTACTTTGGGACCTTTAGGGGAAGTATGATCCCCTTTTTTAGGGTACTTTGGGACCTTTAGGGGGAATATGATACATTTTGGGGGGTTGTACTTTGGGACCTTTGGGGGCGTGGATCTATTTTTGGGGGGTACTTTGGGACCTTTAGGGGAAGTATGATCCCCTTTTTTGGGGTACTTTGGGACCTTTGACTTTGATTGCCAAATCTCTTGATATTAGTGGGAAGATTAACCTTTTTGGGGGTACTTTTGGACCTTTAGGGGGAAGGTGATACATTTGGGAGGGGGTACTTTGGGACCTTTAGGGGACATTGATCTGTTTTGGGGGGGATACTTTTGGACCTTTAGGGGAAGTATGAGTCCCTTTTTGAGTTTACTTTGCGACCTTTAGGGGGAAGTTGATCAATTTTGGATGGGGGTACTTTGGGACCTTTAGGGGGAAGATTATATATTTTGGAGGGGATGTAATTTGGGACCTTTAGGGGAAAGATTATATATTTTGGAGGGGGGGTACTTTGGGACCTTTAGGGGAAAGATTATATATTTTGGAGGGGATGTAATTTGGGACCTTTAGGGGAAAGATGATACATTTTGGAGGGGGGTACTTTGGGACCTTTAGGGGAAAGATGATACATTTTGGAGGGGGGTACTTTGGGACTTTTAGGGGGAAGATGATACATTTTGGAGGGGGGTACTTTGGGACCTTTAGGGGAAAGATGATACATTTTGGAGGGGGGTACTTTGGGACCTTTAGGGGAAAGATGATACATTTTGGAGGGGGGTACTTTGGAACCTTTAGGGGAAAGATGATACATTTTGGAGGGGGGTACTTTGGGATCTTTGACTTTGATTGCCAAATCTCTTGATATTAGTGGGAAGATTAACCTTTTTGGGGGTACTTTTGGACCTTTAGGGGGAAGATGATACATTTTGGAGGGGTGCACTTTGGGACCTTTAGGGGGCGTGGATCTATTTTTGGGGGGTACTTTGGGACCCTTAGGGGAAGTATGATCCCCTTTTTGGGAGTACTTTGGGACCTTTAGGGGAAGTATGATCCTTTTTTTGGGGTACTTTGGGACCTTTGACTTTGATTGCCCAAATCTCTTCATATTAGTGGGAAGATGATCCTTTTTGGGGTAACTTTTAGGGGTCAGTAGAGCCATAATCAATTCATAAAAGAAGCAAACTTCATTAATGTTTTTAGCGAGCAACAAGTATGTGCTCCAATCAGTACATCACCAAAAAAATAAGAGTAGTAGAAATGATTTGAAAGTCAAGACATGCTGTTCTTTACAAGCGCACGTAGACTTTAGAGCAGGACTGTGTGTCCGCAGCCAGCTCACTTGTCCATTGTTTGCTCTTCATTCACAAACAAAGGCCGCTTCATTGTAACGGCCTGCCACTGATAAAGTTTGTGAGTGCGTCGTTAAATAACACACTTCTTTGCGGCTCCGCTTAGCCCCAATTTGTGCTGACGTGATTAGCGTGGGAAGGATGCTGAGAAGATGTTTGAGCGCCGAGACTTGAGCTGCAAGAACACAAGATGCTGGCCTCTGCAGAATGAGAACGGAAGGAAGCAAGACTTTTGGTTTTTCCTGTTGTGTAGCAGACTGTGAAAGGTGTTTGGGGACGAGAGCAAAGCCGAGTTGAGTGAGGAGGCCCAACAAAGACTCCTCTGTGCTCGCCCGAGATACATGCAGGGCAAACACTTCTTATCAGTCGCTGATAAAAAGACTTCAAGAAGAAGAATGATAATTTGTGTGTAGTGTGGGACTAATCAGCCTCGGGGAGACCACAACAATGTCAGGGAGGTCTTGTTTTTGTCGCTCACCAGCTGTGCTCCCTCCCGTCCAGCAGGTGGAGCTGCACCTGAAGCCCATCCAGTCGCTGTTGCGCCACCGCAAGCCTCTGGTGTTTGTGCTCAACTCCCCCGGGCCCCTCGTCTGGAAGGTCAAGACGGAAAACCTGGTCCCGGGCGTCCCACGCACCTTCCATGTGAGTCCAGCTGAGAGTCACTGTTTGTTTGCTGCATTAGCATTAGCATTAGCATTAGTAGCACAGGGAACGTAAGATTCAAAAGTGGAGCATTTATTTATGGATTTTTTCACTTAGTTATTTTTTTCATTTTTTGGAAAAATATGAATATGATGTTTGTTAGAGTATCCTTTAAAATTCATAGTCCGATGTTTTTTTGTTCCCAGGACAGTGGTCACAGTTTTATTTGGATAATGTTCAAATTTAGCATGTTAGTATCAGTACTTGAAATGCCGATGTGGAGCAAAAATTACGACTTTTTTTTTCAATTTTGTTGAAGTTATGACATTTTTAAACTGGTTGATTGGAGTGTATTAATGACATTTGACTTGTAAGCTACTGTACATACTGTATATCCTGCTGAGAGACAGTCAGGCTGAGATACACAAGTCATAAACAGTTGCAGGATGTCTCTTTGGCTACGTTATGGTTGGCTCCGAACTGTATCGTACTGGTGTATGCAGATGAGTTATTTATACGCAAGTATTAAAGTGTAGTTGCCTGCTGCACGGATGGTTCTGGGTGTATTTAAGTGTGCGAGTGCAGCCGGCTATCATGGCCGTTAAAGCCGCCGTAGCCTCGCTGACAAAAAGCCACACAGCTGTCCGATATTTTTTTGTTCGCAGGACAGTGGTCACAGTTTAATTTGGATCACGTTCAAATTTGGCGTGTTGGTAACAGTTCTTGAAATGCCGATGTGGGCCAAAAATAGTGTATCTCTCGTCTATTATGATGAAGTTGTGATATTTTCAAACTGGTTAATATGAGTGTATTAATGCCATTTGACTTGTAAGCTACATATTGTATATCCTGCTGAGAGACAGTCAGGCGGAGATACACGTCATAAACAGTTGCAGGATGTCTTTTGGGATACATTATGGTTGGCTCCGATACACGAGAACTGTATCGTACTGGTGTATCCAGATGAGTTAACACAAGTATAAAAGTGTATTTACCTGCTGCACAGATGGTTGCAGGTGTATTTATGTGTGCAAGTGCAGCCGGCTATCATGGCAGGATTGCAAATTGCAGGATGTCTCTTGGGATACGTTATGGTTGGCTCTGATATACGTATCGTACTGGTGTATGCAGATGAGTTAACACAAGTATAAAAGTGTAGTTGTCTGCTGCACAGATTTTTGCGGGTGTATTTATTTGTGCAAGCGCAGCCGGCTGTCATGGCAGTTAAAGCCGCCGTAGTTGCGCTGACAGACATCCACCCAGCTGTCCGATGTTTTTTTGTTCGCAGGACAGCGGTCACAGTTTTATTTGGAGCACGTTCAAATTTGGGGTGTTGGTAACAGTACCTGAAATGGCGATGTGGGCCAAAAATGGCGTCTCTTTTGTGTATTGTGATGAAGTTATGACATATTTAAACTGGTTACTTTGAGTGTATTAATGACATTTGACTTGTAAGCTACATACTGTATATCCTGCTGTGAGACACTCAGGAGGAGATACACGTCATAAACAGTTGCAGGATGTCTTTTGGAATACATTATGGTTGGCTCCGATACACGAGAACTGTATCGTACTGGTGTATCCAGATGAGTTAACACAAGTAAACATTGATTGATTGAAGTATAAAAGTGTATTTGCCTGCTGCACAGATGGTTCCGGGTGTATTTATGTGTGCGAGTACAGCCAGTTATCGTGTCAGTTAAATCCGCCGTAGTAACGCTGACAGTCACAAAGCAGCTGATGGCCATCTTTTTGAGTTGCGGAAAAGTATTTCAGTGACTTGTTTTACCATTTTTACTTTTTTTTTTTTTTTATTAACTTGGTAATTTTTTTTATTAGTTTATCTTTGAGAAATTTTAGTTACCTTTCCACTTAGCTGTCCGATGTTTTTTGTTCGCAGAACAGTGGTCACAGTTTTATTTGGATCACGTTCAAATTTGGCGTGTTGGTAGCACCCCCGATGTGGGTCAAAAATGGCATCTCTTTTGTCTATTTTGATGAAGTCATGACATTTTTAAACTGGTTAATTTGAGCGTGTTAATGCCATTTGACTTGTGAGCTACATACTGTACATCCTGCTGAGAGACAGTCAGGCAGGGATTCACAAAATTGCAGGATGTCTCTTGGGATACGTTATGGTTGGCTACAATACTTGTATGGTACTGGTGTATGCAGATGAGTTGACACAAGTATAAAAGTGTAGTTGTCTGCTGCACAGATGGTTGCGGGTGTATTTATTTGTCAGTTAAAGCCTCCGTGGCCGCGCTGACAGACACAAAGCAGCTGACGGCCATGTTGGAGAGTTTGAGGAGGGTTTGTCCCTGGCTTGTGTTGCTGAAGAAGGGAATTTCCCGCCCTGGGTGTTTATACACAACAGGACAAGGTGTGAGTTACACGCGTGTGCATGCAGCTGCTGCCTCCACACGTCTCCTGCACATGTCTGATGGCGTGATAATGGCGTCCACGGCAGCGTGACGCAGAGCAGAGCGCTAACTGATCCCAGATGGCGATGTTCTTCCTCTTGGCGCCGGGGTCGCGCTGACACCTCCTCCAAATACCACACAGCGCTCCACAACTGGGCCAGGGCAAGTGTCTGGGCAGGGGGGGTTCCTAATGAGGTGTCCAGGAGGTGTAAATAAAGTCGTGATTTATCATTACTGTTTCATGAACAGCGTGCTAATGAGAAGCTAATGTGGAGGTGTGCTTGGACGTGCATCGGGCTTACGTCAGTCAGTCAGTCAGTGTTTACTGCTCAGACCTGCCTTTTCTTCTCCTATTTTAACGAGCTTGGCTCCAAGAAACACAATTGCCCATAATGCAGTTGGGGTGCAAACTTGCCAAGGTGCTTACTGTAGCACTTTGTGTCCGTTTCTTTCCTTCCTTGTTTGTGTTTACTTTTAGTGTTTGCCTTCGCTAAGTAAAGCTGAACATAGTTTGCTCAGGTGTTCACTTCTGCTCTCATCGACGGTCCAGGAGGAGATGAAAGTACCAGAATATATATAACTTAAAATATTGTATAATAATTGTATTGTTTAATGGTGACACAATATTACATAATGTAGATATTATTGTTTTAAATTATAAATAACACTGTGTGTGTGTGTAGATATACACACACACACACACACATATATATATATATATATATATATATATATATATATGCATATAGGGCTTCACGGTGGAAGAGGGGTTAGTGCGTCTGCCTCACAATACGAAGGTCCTGAGTAGTCCTGGGTTCAATCCCAGGCTCCGGATCTTTCTGTGTGGAGTTTGCATGTTCTCCCCGTGAATGCGTGGGTTCCCTCCAGGTACTCTGGCTTCCTCCCACCTCCAAAGACATGCACCTGGGGATAGGCCCCTCCCACCTCCAAACACATGCACCTGGGGATAGGTTGATTGGCAACACTAAATGGTCCCTAGTGTGTGAATGTTGTCTGTCTATCTGTGTTGGCCCTGCGACCTGTCCAGGGTGTACCCCCCCTTCCGCCCGATTGTAGCTGAGAGAGGCACCAGCGCCCCCCGCGACCCCAAAGGGAATAACCGAAAGAAAATGGATGGATATATATATATATATATATATATGTGTATATATATATATATATATATATATATATATATATATATATATATATATATATATATATATATATATATATATATATATATATATATATATATATATATATATATATATATTTTAGGGCTGGGCAACAATTACAAATTTTAATCGAAGTTAATCACACTTTTTCTCCATTTAATCACGATTAACTGCATTGTATACACAAAGCCCAATAATGAATTCCAAAGTAGTGTGTAGTGCACCTTTATTGGAATATTCTCCCACATGAACAAAAGCGCCAAAACATTTGTTGTGCAAACACAATTTAAATCAGTCCTTGTTAAACAGCATATTTTATAAAAATCAATTCAAAAAATGTAAATACAAACATTCAAGCTTATTGCCACTGCCAGGGTATTTAAGTTATCCTGTTTGTTCTGGAAAATAAATATAATCTACATACAAATCTCTGAGCCACAATCATAACATCCAAACAGGTGATTTCTGAGGTAACAGCAGAAACATTTTCTTTTATCAGAAAGAAAAGAAAGGGTGAAGCACAAAACACTTCACCCCTGGGATTTCCTCTACAGGAGACTAGAATGTAAAGTCCATGTTAATAATGGAGTTCCTTCAGAGAATCTCACTCAACTCGGTGCAGTTTGTTTATTCTTAGAACTTGCCGGCTATTAATTATGAATGTACTGCCCTATGAATTAAAGTGCCATAACATTTTCTGTGCAAACACACTTTTAACACTGTATGCCCCGCACATATTTCAGCATAATGCCTCTCCTCTCTTTTCACGATAGACAGAGCATGTGAAAGCAGCTCCCACTTGTCATCAATATAATGCACTTCTACAGTCCTCTCCTTTTCATACAACTGCTGTATTCCTGGTGCGATGGCAGCTCATACGTGCTGTCACTTGTTGCCATTAGCACAATGTTTCTCAGGCCGCCGTCTTCCACAACACTAATGGGCCTACAGTCTGGAACTATCCACTTCGTTTTGGCATTTGTTAGCTTCTCTTGCTCACCTTTATCTCTACTTCTACTTCTACGCTGCATTTAACGTAGTCTGCCAAAGCCTATAAAATGACCAATTCAGTGGCTCCACTTTCTGCTTTGTTGAATGGTGTGCTCACATCTACAGTCTGCTTGGCGTGAAGGTGATATTTTAGACTGGAAGTACTCCCTTGATAAGAACATTCAGCTTGGCAGTGGCTACAAACCACTTTGCTTCTGTCAAATCTGCCGCCTGGAAGTACTTTATAATAAAAATGACCCTGTAAAAGTTCTGTTGCGTTACCCTTCTTCTCCATGCTTGGTTTGTTTTTTTTCCGCGTTTTCCTTCCTTTTCCGCAGGAGACAGCAATAGGCGTTAACAAAATAAAAGCATGTAAACAACATACGCAAATGCGCGATAAAGTAATTGTCGGCGTTAATAGATTGATGAGTTAACTCGTAATTAACGCATTAACTTTCCCACCCCTAATATATATATATATATATATATATATATATATATATATATATATATATATATAAAAACCCAGTTTCCATATGAGTTGGGAAATGGTGTTAGATGTAAATATAAACAGAATACAATGATTTGCAAATCCTTTTCAAGCCATATTCAGTTGAATATGCTACAAAGACAACATATTTGATGTTCAAACTCATAAACTTTTTTTTTTTTCAAATAATAATTAACTTAGAATTTCATGGCTGCAACAAGTGCCAAAGTAGTTGGGAAAGGGCATGTTCACCACTGTGTTACATCACCATTTCATTTAATTGTTGAAGCTTTGAAAGTGGAATTCTTTCCCATTCTTGTTTTATGTAGAGCTTCAGTCCTTCAACAGTCCGGGGTCTCCGCTGTCCTATTTTACGCTTCATAATGCGCCACACATTTTCCATGGGAGACATGTCTGGACTGCAGGCGGGCCGGGAAAGTACCCACACTCTTTTTCCGAAGCCACGCTGTTGTAACACGTGCTGAATGTGGCTTGGCATTGTCTTGCTGAAATAAGCAGGGGCGTCACTGAAAAAGACGGCGTGTTCCTGAGCCCATGTGGTGATATCCTTTAGAGATTGATGTTGGTTTTTAATACAGTGCCGTCTGAGGGATGGAAGGTCACGGTCATTCAATGTTGGTTTCCGGCCATGCCGCTTACGTGGAGTGATTTCTCCAGATTCTCTGAACCTTTTGATGATATTATGGAGCGTGGATGTTGAAATCCGTACATTTTTTGCAATTGCACTTTGAGAAAGGTTGTTCTTAAACTGTTTGACTATTTGCTCACACAGTTGTGGACAAAGGGGTGTACCTCGCCCCATCCTTTCTTGTGAAAGGCTGAACACTTTTGGGAAGCTGCTTTTATAGCCAATCATGGCACCCACCTGTTCCCAATTAGCCTGCACACCTGTGGGATGTTCCAAATAAGTGTTTGATGAGCATTCCTCAACTTTATCAGTATTTATTGCCACCTTTCCCAACTTCTTTGTCACCTGTTGCTGGCATCAAATTCTAAAGTTAATGATTATTTGCAAAAAAAAAAAAAATGTATTAGTTTGAACATGAAATATGTTGTCTTTGTAGCATATTCAACTGAATATGGCTTGAAAAGGATTTGCAAATCATTGTATTCTGTTTATATTTACATCTAACACCATTTCCCAACTCATATGGAAACGGGGTTTGTATATATATATATGCAGTATATGTGAGAGTGTTAGGGACTATACACTATGGTATCTCACCCTGTACATATATACATGTGTGTGTATATATATATATATATATATATACATATATATATATAAATAATCCAGGGAGCCTCCTTTTTTCTTTTTTTGTCTCCTCAGATTAAAAAAAAACTTCAGTTTCTTTGGTTGTTTTGTAGCTTCTGCTATGATAGCAGTCATTGCTGTTCTTCTTCTTTCAGTTTTTTGAAAGTGTTAGCAAGCACAGTTAGACGCTCATTTTGACTTCAACCGCTGGGGAGTTGTACGGCGCTTCATGTTCATCTACAGACCAACTTTAGTGTTCAGGCACATTTGTTGCCTCTAAACCACTTTGGACTTCTGACACTGTTGCTGCTGTCAAAGTCGCTGGGTGGGGAGCCACAAGGTCCAAAGAAGCCGAGCCCAAGACCAGACCTCCGTGACTGTGTACTCCCGGTCCCTGAGCCTTGCGGGGTCCGAGCTCTCTGGACGCTCGTTGGCTGCGTTGGAAACACTTTGCACATCAAAGGTGTTGCTGTTGGCTGCCAGCTTTCTAGTCCACACAGAACCATCAGCTTCTGTTGTAGACCATGTAGAACTAGTCCACACAGAACCATCAGCTTCTGTCGTAGAACATGTCCTCCCTCACTGGCTGTCAGTCAGGACTCTGGAGGAAATACGAAGAGTGACCGGATCCAAGTCTTCTTCCACCCGGGGACACTCCCAGCTTTGTTCACCTGGCAGCCAGATTCTCTTTGTTGCAGAGGAACCATGGAACACACTCTCTGGACTTGGTCTGCTGGCTGGGAGTGCCCATGGTCTTGGTGGCCAAGAGGTTGTTGGTGGACACTGATGTTGTTGGTGTTGATGTTTTAATGCATGTGTGTGTTGTTGTGTGACACGTGTGTTGTTGTCAGGACACAGTGTGTTGTTGTGTGACACGTGTGTTGTTGTCAGGACACAGTGTGTTGTTGTGTGACACGTGTGTTGTTGTGTGACACGTGTGTTGTTGTGTGACACGTGTGTTGTTGTCAGGACACAGTGTGTTGTTGTGTGACACGTGTGTTGTTGTGTGACACGTGTGTTGTTGTGTGACACGTGTGTTGTTGTCAGGACACAGTGTGTTGTTGTGTGACACGTGTGTTGTTGTGTGACACGTGTGTTGTTGTCAGGACACAGTGTGTTGTTGTGTGACACGTGTGTTGTTGTGTGACACGTGTGTTGTTGTGTGACACGTGTGTTGTTGTGTGACACGTGTGTTGTTGTCAGGACACAGTGTGTTGTTGTGTGACACGTGTGTTGTTGTGTGACATGTGTGTTGTTGTGTGACACGTGTGTTGTTGTGTGACACGTGTGTTGTTGTGTGACACGTGTGTTGTTGTGTGACACGTGTGTTGTTGTCAGGACACAGTGTGTTGTTGTGTGACACGTGTGTTGTTGTGTGACACGTGTGTTGTTGTGTGACACGTGTGTTGTTGTGTGACACGTGTGTTGTTGTGTGACACGTGTGTTGTTGTGTGACACGTGTGTTGTTGTCAGGACACAGTGTGTTGTTGTGTGACACGTGTGTTGTTGTGTGACACGTGTGTTGTTGTGTGACACGTGTGTTGTTGTGTGACACGTGTGTTGTTGTGTGACACGTGTGTTGTTGTGTGACACGTGTGTTGTTGTGTGACACGTGTGTTGTTGTGTGACACGTGTGTTGTTGTCAGGACACAGTGTGTTGTTGTGTGACACGTGTGTTGTTGTGTGACACGTGTGTTGTTGTGTGACACGTGTGTTGTTGTGTGACACGTGTGTTGTTGTCAGGACACAGTGTGTTGTTGTGTGACACGTGTGTTGTTGTGTGACACGTGTGTTGTTGTGTGACACGTGTGTTGTTGTCAGGACACAGTGTGTTGTTGTGTGACACGTGTGTTGTTGTGTGACACGTGTGTTGTTGTCAGGACACAGTGTGTTGTTGTGTGACACGTGTGTTGTTGTGTGACACGTGTGTTGTTGTGTGACACGTGTGTTGTTGTGTGACACGTGTGTTGTTGTCAGGACACAGTGTGTTGTTGTGTGACACGTGTGTTGTTGTGTGACACGTGTGTTGTTGTGTGACACGTGTGTTGTTGTGTGACACGTGTGTTGTTGTGTGACACGTGTGTTGTTGTGTGACACGTGTGTTGTTGTCAGGACACAGTGTGTTGTTGTGTGACACGTGTGTTGTTGTGTGACACGTGTGTTGTTGTGTGACACGTGTGTTGTTGTGTGACACGTGTGTTGTTGTGTGACACGTGTGTTGTTGTGTGACACGTGTGTTGTTGTCAGGACACAGTGTGTTGTTGTGTGACACGTGTGTTGTTGTGTGACACGTGTGTTGTTGTGTGACACGTGTGTTGTTGTCAGGACACAGTGTGTTGTTGTGTGACACGTGTGTTGTTGTGTGACACGTGTGTTGTTGTGTGACACGTGTGTTGTTGTGTGACACGTGTGTTGTTGTCAGGACACAGTGTGTTGTTGTGTGACACGTGTGTTGTTGTGTGACACGTGTGTTGTTGTGTGACACGTGTGTTGTTGTCAGGACACAGTGTGTTGTTGTGTGACACGTGTGTTGTTGTGTGACACGTGTGTTGTTGTGTGACACGTGTGTTGTTGTGTGACACGTGTGTTGTTGTGTGACACGTGTGATGTTGTGTGACACGTGTGTTGTTGTGTGACACGTGTGTTGTTGTCAGGACACAGTGTGTTGTTGTGTGACACGTGTGTTGTTGTGTGACACGTGTGTTGTTGTGTGACACGTGTGTTGTTGTGTGACACGTGTGTTGTTGTGTGACACGTGTGTTGTTGTGTGACACGTGTGTTGTTGTCAGGACACAGTGTGTTGTTGTGTGACACGTGTGTTGTTGTGTGACACGTGTGTTGTTGTCAGGACACAGTGTGTTGTTGTGTGACACGTGTGTTGTTGTGTGACACGTGTGTTGTTGTGTGACACGTGTGTTGTTGTGTGACACGTGTGTTGTTGTCAGGACACAGTGTGTTGTTGTGTGACACGTGTGTTGTTGTGTGACACGTGTGTTGTTGTCAGGACACAGTGTGTTGTTGTGTGACACGTGTGTTGTTGTGTGACACGTGTGTTGTTGTCAGGACACAGTGTGTTGTTGTCAGGACATAGTGTGTTGTTGTGTGACACGTGTGTTGTTGTGTGACACGTGTGTTGTTGTCAGGACACAGTGTGTTGTTGTCAGGACATAGTGTGTTGTTGTGTGACACGTGTGTTGTTGTCAGGACATAGTGTGTTGTTGTGTGACACGTGTGTTGTTGTCAGGACATAGTGTGTTGTTGTCAGGACACAGTGTGTTGTGTGACACGTGTGTTGTTGTCAGGACACAGTGTGTTGTTGTCAGGACACAGTGTGTTGTTGTGTGACACGTGTGTTGTTGTGTGACACGTGTGTTGTTGTGTGACACGTGTGTTGTTGTGTGACACGTGTGTTGTTGTCAGGACATAGTGTGTTGTTGTGTGACACGTGTGTTGTTGTCAGGACATAGTGTGTTGTTGTCAGGACACAGTGTGTTGTGTGACACGTGTGTTGTTGTCAGGACACAGTGTGTTGTTGTCAGGACACAGTGTGTTGTTGTCAGGACATAGTGTGTTTTGTGTGACACGTGTGTTGTTGTCAGGACATAGTGTGTTTTGTGTGACACGTGTGTTGTTGTCAGGACACAGTGTGTTGTTGTGTGACACGTGTGTTGTTGTCAGGACACAGTGTGTTGTTGTGTGACACGTGTGTTGTTGTCAGGACACAGTGTGTTGTTGTGTGACACGTGTGTTGTTGTCAGGACACAGTGTGTTGTTGTGTGACACGTGTGTTGTTGTGTGACACGTGTGTTGTTGTCAGGACACAGTGTGTTGTTGTGTGACATGTGTGTTGTTGTGTGACACGTGTGTTGTTGTGTGACACGTGTGTTGTTGTCAGGACATAGTGTGTTGTTGTGTGACACGTGTGTTGTTGTGTGACACGTGTGTTGTTGTCAGGACACAGTGTGTTGTTGTCAGGACATAGTGTGTTGTTGTGTGACACGTGTGTTGTTGTCAGGACATAGTGTGTTGTTGTGTGACACGTGTGTTGTTGTCAGGACATAGTGTGTTGTTGTCAGGACACAGTGTGTTGTGTGACACGTGTGTTGTTGTCAGGACACAGTGTGTTGTTGTCAGGACACAGTGTGTTGTTGTGTGACACGTGTGTTGTTGTGTGACACGTGTGTTGTTGTGTGACACGTGTGTTGTTGTGTGACACGTGTGTTGTTGTCAGGACATAGTGTGTTGTTGTGTGACACGTGTGTTGTTGTCAGGACATAGTGTGTTGTTGTCAGGACACAGTGTGTTGTGTGACACGTGTGTTGTTGTCAGGACACAGTGTGTTGTTGTCAGGACACAGTGTGTTGTTGTCAGGACATAGTGTGTTTTGTGTGACACGTGTGTTGTTGTCAGGACACAGTGTGTTGTTGTGTGACACGTGTGTTGTTGTCAGGACACAGTGTGTTGTTGTGTGACACGTGTGTTGTTGTCAGGACACAGTGTGTTGTTGTGTGACACGTGTGTTGTTGTCAGGACACAGTGTGTTGTTGTGTGACACGTGTGTTGTTGTGTGACACGTGTGTTGTTGTCAGGACACAGTGTTGCATGTTTTTGGTTGCTTTTGTTGGACTGTTTTCGGGCTTTTGTTCATGAACTCAGTAACTTTGAGCAAGTTAAATTGCTTTAATGATTTTTCCAGTCCAAAAAAAAAAAGAACACCCAGGTTCTTGGATCCTTTGTGTTTTTTTGGGATTGTTCTGTTCATGCTTTGCTTAGTCAGACCCTCTCTTTGGATCCATGTCTTGGCCTCCACTGGACTCAGTCAGTCAGTCAAGTGACATCATGCTCCTCTCTTCCAACTTCTGACACATCCATACCTCTTATATCACTCTCACATATACTGTATCGTCCCTAACACTCATATATACTGCACTGTGAGATATCATACTGTATCGTCCCTAACACTCTCACATATACTGCACTGTGAGATATCATACTGTATCGTCCCTAACACTCTCACATATACTGCACTGTGAGATATCATACTGTATCGTCCCTAACACTCTCACATATACTGCACTGTGAGATATCATACTGTATCGTCCCTAACACTCTCACATATACTGCACTGTGAGATATCATACTGTATCGTCCCTAACACTCTCACATATACTGCACTGTGAGATATCATACTGTATCGTCCCTAACACTCACATATACTGCAGGGTGAGATATCATACTGTATCGTCCCTAACACTCATATATACTGCAGGGTGAGATATCATACTGTATCGTCCCTAACACTCACATATACTGCACTGTGAGATATCATACTGTATCGTCCCTAACACTCTCACATATACTGCACTGTGAGATATCATACTGTATCGTCCCTAACACTCACATATACTGCAGGGTGAGATATCATACTGTATCGTCCCTAACACTCATATATACTGCAGGGTGAGATATCATACTGTATCGTCCCTAACACTCACATATACTGTAGGGTGAGATATCATACTGTATCGTCCCTAACACTCACATATACTGCAGGGTGAGATATCATAGTGTAAGGGAAAAGACTGGCAGGTCTCATTGGTCCATGAGCTGGGCGTGTGGAGGGGAGGGTGGGGGTGGGTGGTGTAGGGGGAGACTAGTGTTGGGGGTGTTCCAGCCTGAAGTTCTTACTTGGTCAAATTCCTGAGGTCTCCATCAGCGGCAAAAGCCTGCAGCTAATTTGACTCTGAGGTTGCAGCACCGCTCATTATGCTCTCATTACGCTGATGAAGTCCTTGGTGCTCGCCACACTCACTTTTCCACTTCCTGTTGGCCCCCACGTAGTATCCGCCATAGTAGCAGATGTAGTATCAGACATACTGTAGTATCAGACATACTGTAGTATCAGACGTAGTATAAGACAGTATCAGACGTAGTATAAGACGTAGTATCAGACATACTGTAGTATCAGACATACTGTAGTATCAGACGTAGTATAAGACAGTATCAGACGTAGTATAAGACGTAGTATCAGACATACTGTAGTATCAGATGTAGTATAAGACGTAGTATCAGACATACTGTAGTATCAGATGTAGTATAAGACGTAGTATCAGACATACTGTAGTATCAGACTTAGTATAAGACATAGTATCAGACGTAGTATAAGACGTAGTATCAGACATAGTATAAGACGTAGTATCAGACATACTGTAGTATCAGATGTAGTATAAGACGTAGTATCAGACATACTGTAGTATCAGATGTAGTATAAGACGTAGTATCAGACATACTGTAGTATCAGATGTAGTATAAGACGTAGTATCAGACATACTGTAGTATCAGACGTAGTATAAGACATAGTATCAGACGTAGTATAAGACGTAGTATCAGACATACTGTAGTATCAGATGTAGTATAAGATGTAGTATCAGACATACTGTAGTATCAGATGTAGTATAAGACGTAGTATCAGACATACTGTAGTATCAGATGTAGTATAAGACGTAGTATCAGACATACTGTAGTATCAGATGTAGTATAAGACGTAGTATCAGACATACTGCAGTATCAGACATGGTATCAGACGTAGTATAAGACATAGTATCAGACGTAGTATCAGACATAGTATCAGACATAGTATCAGACATAGTATCAGACGTAGTATCAGACATAAACAGAAAGTGTGCAGAAAGTGACGTTGCAGGCTCGTCCGGACGCTCCTTCCTTCGTCTTTTTCAAACACACCACTCTTAATCTTTGGGAATGAAGGTGTGGGCTCAGTCTCAAGAGTTGATAAAGTCCATGTTCCTTCTGAAGACACCATAGCTTCTCTCCAAGAGTTGACAAAGTCCATGTTCCTTCTGAAGACACCATAGCTTCTCTCCAAGAGTTGACAAAGTCCATGTTCCTTCTGAAGACACCACAGCTTCTCTCCAAGAGTTGACAAAGTCCATGTTCCTTCTGAAGACACCACAGCTTCTCTCCAAGAGTTGACAAAGTCCATGTTCCTTCTGAAGACACCATAGCTTCTCACCAAGAAGTGACAAAGTCCATGTTCCTTCTGAAGACACCATAGCTTCTCTCCAAGAAGTGACAAAGTCCATGTTCCTTCTGAAGACACCACAGCTTCTCTCCAAGAGTTGACAAAGTCCATGTTCCTTCTGAAGACACCACAGCTTCTCTCCAAGAAGTGACAAAGTCCATGTTCCTTCTGAAGACACCACAGCTTCTCTCCAAGAGTTGATAAAGTCCATGTTCCTTCTGAAGACACCACAGCTTCTCTCCAAGAGTTGACAAAGTCCATGTTCCTTCTGAAGACACCACAGCTTCTCTCCAAGAAGTGACAAAGTCCATGTTCCTTCTGAAGACACCACAGCTTCTCTCCAAGAGTTGACAAAGTCCATGTTCCTTCTGAAGACACCACAGCTTCTCTCCAAGAGTTGACAAAGTCCATGTCCCTTCTGAAGACACCACAGCTTCTCTCCAAGAAGTGACAAAGTCCATGTTCCTTCTGAAGACACCACAGCTTCTCTCCAAGAAGTGACAAAGTCCATGTTCCTTCTGAAGACACCACAGCTTCTCTCCAAGAGTTGACAAAGTCCATGTTCCTTCTGAAGACACCACAGCTTCTCTCCAAGAGTTGACAAAGTCCATGTTCCTTCTGAAGACACCATAGCTTCTCACCAAGAAGTGACAAAGTCCATGTTCCTTCTGAAGACACCATAGCTTCTCTCCAAGAAGTGACAAAGTCCATGTTCCTTCTGAAGACACCACAGCTTCTCTCCAAGAGTTGACAAAGTCCATGTTCCTTCTGAAGACACCACAGCTTCTCTCCAAGAAGTGACAAAGTCCATGTTCCTTCTGAAGACACCACAGCTTCTCTCCAAGAGTTGATAAAGTCCATGTTCCTTCTGAAGACACCACAGCTTCTCTCCAAGAGTTGACAAAGTCCATGTTCCTTCTGAAGACACCACAGCTTCTCTCCAAGAAGTGACAAAGTCCATGTTCCTTCTGAAGACACCACAGCTTCTCTCCAAGAGTTGACAAAGTCCATGTTCCTTCTGAAGACACCACAGCTTCTCTCCAAGAGTTGACAAAGTCCATGTCCCTTCTGAAGACACCACAGCTTCTCTCCAAGAGTTGACAAAGTCCATGTTCCTTCTGAAGACACCACAGCTTCTCTCCAAGAGTTGACAAAGTCCATGTTCCTTCTGAAGACACCACAGCTTCTCTCCAAGAGTTGACAAAGTCCATGTTCCTTCTGAAGACACCACAGCTTCTCTCCAAGAGTTGACAAAGTCCATGTTCCTTCTGAAGACACCACAGCTTCTCTCCAAGAGTTGACAAAGTCCATGTTCCTTCTGAAGACACCACAGCTTCTCTCCAAGAGTTGACAAAGTCCATGTTCCTTCTGAAGACACCACAGCTTCTCTCCAAGAGTTGACAAAGTCCATGTTCCTTCTGAAGACACCACAGCTTCTCTCCAAGAGTTGACAAAGT
Organism: Nerophis ophidion; assembly: GCF_033978795.1. Taxonomy (NCBI): domain Eukaryota; kingdom Metazoa; phylum Chordata; class Actinopteri; order Syngnathiformes; family Syngnathidae; genus Nerophis; species Nerophis ophidion. The sequence goes on along the minus strand of NC_084636.1, from coordinate 36,110,834 downwards.
CCATGTTCCTTCTGAAGACACCACAGCTTCTCTCCAAGAGTTGACAAAGTCCATGTTCCTTCTGAAGACACCACAGCTTCTCTCCAAGAAGTGACAAAGTCCATGTTCCTTCTGAAGACACCACAGCTTCTCTCCAAGAGTTGACAAAGTCCATGTTCCTTCTGAAGACACCACAGCTTCTCTCCAAGAAGTGACAAAGTCCATGTTCCTTCTGAAGACACCACAGCTTCTCTCCAAGAGTTGACAAAGTCCATGTTCCTTCTGAAGACACCACAGCTTCTCTCCAAGAAGTGACAAAGTCCATGTTCCTTCTGAAGACACCATAGCTTCTCTCCAAGAGTTGACAAAGTCCATGTTCCTTCTGAAGACACCACAGCTTCTCTCCAAGAAGTGACAAAGTCCATGTTCCTTCTGAAGACACCATAGCTTCTCTCCAAGAGTTGACAAAGTCCATGTTCCTTCTGAAGACACCACAGCTTCTCTCCAAGAAGTTGACAAAGTCCATGTTCCTTCTGAAGACACCATAGCTTCTCTCCAAGAGTTGACAAAGTCCATGTTCCTTCTGAAGACACCACAGCTTCTCTCCAAGAGTTGACAAAGTCCATGTTCCTTCTGAAGACACCACAGCTTCTCTCCAAGAGTTGACAAAGTCCATGTTCCTTCTGAAGACACCACAGCTTCTCTCCAAGAGTTGACAAAGTCCATGTTCCTTCTGAAGACACCACAGCTTCTCTCCAAGAGTTGACAAAGTCCATGTTCCTTCTGAAGACACCACAGCTTCTCTCCAAGAAGTGACAAAGTCCATGTTCCTTCTGAAGACACCACAGCTTCTCTCCAAGAGTTGACAAAGTCCATGTTCCTTCTGAAGACACCATAGCTTCTCTCCAAGAAGTGACAAAGTCCATGTTCCTTCTGAAGACACCATAGCTTCTCTCCAAGAGTTGACAAAGTCCATGTTCCTTCTGAAGACACCACAGCTTCTCTCCAAGAGTTGACAAAGTCCATGTTGCTTCTGAAGACACCATAGCTTCTCTCCAAGAGTTGACAAAGTCCATGTTCCTTCTGAAGACACCACAGCTTCTCTCCAAGAAGTGACAAAGTCCATGTTCCTTCTGAAGACACCACAGCTTCTCTCCAAGAGTTGATAAAGTCCATGTTCCTTCTGAAGACACCACAGCTTCTCTCCAAGAAGTGACAAAGTCCATGTTCCTTCTGAAGACACCACAGCTTCTCTCCAAGAGTTGACAAAGTCCATGTTCCTTCTGAAGACACCACAGCTTCTCTCCAAGAGTTGACAAAGTCCATGTCCCTTCTGAAGACACCACAGCTTCTCTCCAAGAGTTGACAAAGTCCATGTTCCTTCTGAAGACACCACAGCTTCTCTCCAAGAGTTGACAAAGTCCATGTTCCTTCTGAAGACACCACAGCTTCTCTCCAAGAGTTGACAAAGTCCATGTTCCTTCTGAAGACACCACAGCTTCTCTCCAAGAGTTGACAAAGTCCATGTTCCTTCTGAAGACACCACAGCTTCTCTCCAAGAGTTGACAAAGTCCATGTTCCTTCTGAAGACACCACAGCTTCTCTCCAAGAGTTGACAAAGTCCATGTTCCTTCTGAAGACACCACAGCTTCTCTCCAAGAGTTGACAAAGTCCATGTTCCTTCTGAAGACACCACAGCTTCTCTCCAAGAGTTGACAAAGTCCATGTTCCTTCTGAAGACACCACAGCTTCTCTCCAAGAGTTGACAAAGTCCATGTTCCTTCTGAAGACACCACAGCTTCTCTCCAAGAGTTGACAAAGTCCATGTTCCTTCTGAAGACACCACAGCTTCTCTCCAAGAGTTGACAAAGTCCATGTTCCTTCTGAAGACACCACAGCTTCTCTCCAAGAGTTGACAAAGTCCATGTTCCTTCTGAAGACACCACAGCTTCTCTCCAAGAGTTGACAAAGTCCATGTTCCTTCTGAAGACACCACAGCTTCTCTCCAAGAGTTGACAAAGTCCATGTTCCTTCTGAAGACACCACAGCTTCTCTCCAAGAGTTGACAAAGTCCATGTTCCTTCTGAAGACACCACAGCTTCTCTCCAAGAGTTGACAAAGTCCATGTTCCTTCTGAAGACACCACAGCTTCTCTCCAAGAAGTGACAAAGTCCATGTTCCTTCTGAAGACACCACAGCTTCTCTCCAAGAGTTGACAAAGTCCATGTTCCTTCTGAAGACACCACAGCTTCTCTCCAAGAAGTGACAAAGTCCATGTTCCTTCTGAAGACACCACAGCTTCTCTCCAAGAGTTGACAAAGTCCATGTTCCTTCTGAAGACACCACAGCTTCTCTCCAAGAAGTGACAAAGTCCATGTTCCTTCTGAAGACACCATAGCTTCTCTCCAAGAGTTGACAAAGTCCATGTTCCTTCTGAAGACACCACAGCTTCTCTCCAAGAGTTGACAAAGTCCATGTTCCTTCTGAAGACACCACAGCTTCTCTCCAAGAGTTGACAAAGTCCATGTTCCTTCTGAAGACACCACAGCTTCTCTCCAAGAAGTGACAAAGTCCATGTTCCTTCTGAAGACACCACAGCTTCTCTCCAAGAGTTGACAAAGTCCATGTTCCTTCTGAAGACACCACAGCTTCTCTCCAAGAAGTGACAAAGTCCATGTTCCTTCTGAAGACACCACAGCTTCTCTCCAAGAGTTGACAAAGTCCATGTTCCTTCTGAAGACACCACAGCTTCTCTCCAAGAAGTGACAAAGTCCATGTTCCTTCTGAAGACACCATAGCTTCTCTCCAAGAGTTGACAAAGTCCATGTTCCTTCTGAAGACACCACAGCTTCTCTCCAAGAGTTGACAAAGTCCATGTTCCTTCTGAAGACACCACAGCTTCTCTCCAAGAGTTGACAAAGTCCATGTCCCTTCTGAAGACACCACAGCTTCCCTCCAAGAGTTGACAAAGTCCATGTTCCTTCTGAAGACACCACAGCTTCTCTCCAAGAGTTGACAAAGTCCATGTTCCTTCTGAAGACACCACAGCTTCTCTCCAAGAGTTGACAAAGTCCATGTTCCTTCTGAAGACACCACAGCTTCTCTCCAAGAGTTGACAAAGTCCATGTTCCTTCTGAAGACACCACAGCTTCTCTCCAAGAGTTGACAAAGTCCATGTTCCTTCTGAAGACACCACAGCTTCTCTCCAAGAGTTGACAAAGTCCATGTTCCTTCTGAAGACACCACAGCTTCTCTCCAAGAGTTGACAAAGTCCATGTTCCTTCTGAAGACACCACAGCTTCTCTCCAAGAGTTGACAAAGTCCATGTTCCTTCTGAAGACACCACAGCTTCTCTCCAAGAAGTGACAAAGTCCATGTTCCTTCTGAAGACACCACAGCTTCTCTCCAAGAGTTGACAAAGTCCATGTTCCTTCTGAAGACACCACAGCTTCTCTCCAAGAAGTGACAAAGTCCATGTTCCTTCTGAAGACACCACAGCTTCTCTCCAAGAGTTGACAAAGTCCATGTTCCTTCTGAAGACACCACAGCTTCTCTCCAAGAAGTGACAAAGTCCATGTTCCTTC